>NW_027094107.1:0-203649 GCF_029207755.1 Chamaea fasciata
GGAAGAAATCCTGTTCCGTTCGGGATTGTAGGTGGCCGGAGCCGGGTGCCCTGCTGAGGGAGTTGGGCACAAATGATGGCCTGTTCCCAGGGGTAAGTAAAGTCAGCTGCCCAGGTGCCTGATGTCAGTTTCTAGCAGGCCTTTGGCCCGCTAAGGGAAGGTAATCTTCCAGTTTGTGGCAGCTTGCATCTAGAAGAAATCCTGTTCCGTTCGGGATTGTAGGTGGCCGAGGCCAGGTGCCCGGCAGAGGGAGTGGGGAAAAAAGGATGGCCTGTTTCCAGGGGTAAGTAAAGTCAGCTGCCCAGGTGCCTGATGTAAGTTTGAAGGAGGCCTTTGGCCCTCCATGGTAAGGTAGTCTTCAAGTTTGTGGCAGCTTGCATCTGGAAGAAAACCTGTTCCGTTTGGGATTGTAGGTGGCCGAGGCCAGGTGCCCGGCAGAGGGAGTTGGGCACAAAGGATGGCCTGTTTCCAGGGGTAAGTAAAGTCAGCTGCCCAGGTGCCTGATGTCAGTTTGCAGATGGCAATTGTTCCACCATGGGAAGCCAGGCTTCCAGCTTGTGGCAGCTTGCATCTGGAAGAAATCCTGTTCCGTTCGGGATTGTAGGTGGCCAAGGCCAGGTGCCTAACAGAGGGAGTTTGGCACAAAGGATGGCCTGTTTCCAGGGGTAAGTAAAGTCAGCTGGCCAGGTGCCTGATGTCAGTTTGTAGGAGGCCTTTGGCCCTCCATGGGAAGCTAGTCTTCCAGTTTGTGGCAGCTTGCATCTGGCAGAAATCCTGTTCCGTTTGGGATTGTAGGTGGCCGAGGCCTGGTGCCCGGCAGAGGGAGTTGGGAACAAAGGATGGCCTGTTTCCAGGGGTAAATAAAGTCAGCTGCCCAGGTGCCTGATGTCAGTTTGTAGTAGGCCTTTGGCTCTCCAAGGGAAGCCAGGCTTCCAGCTTGTGGCAGCTTGCATCTGGAAGAAATCCTGTTCCGTTTGGGATTGTAGGTGGCCGAGGCCAGGTGCCCGGCAGAGGGAGTTGGGCACAAAGGATGGCCTGTTCCCAGGTGTAAGTAAAGTCAGCTGCCCAGGTGCCTGATGTCAGTTTGTAGGAGGCCTTTGGCCCGCTAAGGGAAGGTAGTCTTCCAGTTTGTGGCAGCTTGCATCTGGAAGAAATCCTGTTCCGTTCGGGATTGTAGGTGGCCGAGGCCAGGTGCCCGGCAGAGGGAGTTGGGCACAAAGGATGGCCTGTTTCCAGGGGTAAGTAAAGTCAGCTGCCCAGGTGCCTGATGTCAGTTTGCAGATGGCAATTACTCCACCATGGGAAGCCAGGCTTCCTGCTTGTGGCAGCTTGCATCTTGAAGAAATCCTGTTCCATTCGGGATTGTAGGTGGCCGACGCCTGGTGCCCGGCAGAGGGAGTTGGGCACAAAGGATGGCCTGTTTCCAGGGGTAAAAAAAGTCAGCTGCCCAGGTGCCTGATGTCAGTTTGTAGGAGTCCTTTGGCCCTCTAAGGGAAGCTAGTCTTCCAGTTAGTGGCAGCTTGCATCTGGAGGAAATGCTGTTCCTTTCAGGATTGTAGGTGGCCGAAACCAGGTGCCCGGCAGAGGGAGTTGGGCACAACGGATGGCCTGTTTCCAGGGGTAAGTAAAGTCAGCTGCCCAGGTGCCTGATGTCAGTTTGTAGGAGGCCTTTGGCCCTCCATGTGAAGCCAGCCTTCCAGTTGGTGGCAGCTTGCATCGCGAAGAATTCCTGTTCCGTTCGGGACTGTAGGTGGCCGAGGCCAGGTGCCCGGCAGGGGGAGTTTGGCACAAAGGATGGCCTGTTTCCAGGGGTAAGTAAAGTCAGCTGCCCAGGTGCCTGATGTCAGTTTGTAGGAGGCCTTTGGCCCTCCATGTGAAGCCAGCCTTCCAGTTTGTGGCAGCTTGCATCGCGAAGATATCCTGTTCCGTTCGGGATTGTAGGTGGCCGAGGCCAGGTGCCCGGCAGATGGAGTTGGGCACAAAGGATGGCCTGTTTCCAGGGGTAAGTAAAGTCAGCTGCCCAGGTGCCTGATGTCAGTTTGTAGGAGGCCTTTGGCCCTCCAAGGGAAGCAAGTCTTCCAGTTTGTGGCAGCTTGCATCTGGAAGAAGTCCTGTTCCGTTCGGGATTGTACGTGGCCGAGGCCAGGTGCCCGGCAGAGGGAGTTGGGCACAAAGGATGGCCTGTTTCCAGGGGTAAGTAAAGTCAGCTGCCCAGGTGCCTGATGTCAGTTTGTAGGAGGCCTTTGGCTCTCCATGGGAAGCCAGGCTTCCTGCTTGTGGCAGCTTGCATCTGGAAGAAATCCTGTTCCATTCGGGATTGTAGGTGTCCGGATCCGGTTGCCCTGCTGAGGGAGTTGGGAACAAAGGATGGCCTGTTTCCAGGGCTAAGTAAAGTCAGCTGCCCAGGTGCCTGATGTCAGTTTGTAGGAGGCCTTTGGCCCTCAAAGGGAAGCCAGGCTTCCAGCTTGTGGCAGCTTGCACCTGGAAGAAATCCTGTTCCGTATGGGATTGTAGGTGGCCGAGGCCTGGTGCCCGGCAGAGGGAGTTGGGCACAAAGGATGGCCTGTTTCCAGGGGTAAGTAAAGTCAGCTGCCCAGGTGCCTGATGTCAGTTTGTAGGAGGCCTTTGGCCCTTCAAGGGAAACTAGTCTTCCAGTTTGTGGCAGCTTGCATCTGGAAGAAATCCTGTTCCATTCGGGATTGCAGGTGGCCAAGGCCAGGTGCCCGGCAGAGGGAGTTGGGCACAAATGATGGCCTGTTTCCAGGGGTTAGTAAAGTCAGCTGCCCAGGTGCCTGATGTCAGTTTATAGGAGGCCTTTAGCCCTACAAGGGAAGCCAGGCTTCCTGCTTGTGGCAGCTTGCATCTGGAAGAAATCCTGTTCCGTTTGGGATTGTACGTGGCCGAGGCCTGGTGCCCGGCAGACGGAGTTGGGCACAAAGGATGGCCTGTTTCCAGGGTTAAGTAAAGTCAGCTGCCCAGGTGCCTGATGCCAGTTTGTAGGAGGCCTTTGGCCCTCCAAAGGAAACTCGTCTTCCAGTTTGTGGCAGCTTGCATCTGGAAGAAATCCTGTTCCATTCTGGATTGTAGGTGGTCGAGGCCAGGTGCCCAGCAGAGGGAGATGGGAACAAAGTATGGCCTGTTTCCAGGGGTAAGTAAAGTCAGCTGCCCAGGTGCCTGATGTCAGTTTGTAGGAGGCCTTTGGCCCTCCAAGGGAAGCCAGGCTTCCAGCTTGTGGCAGCTTGCATCTGGAAGAAATCCAGTTCCGTTCGGGATTGTAGGTGGCCGGAGCCGGGTGCCCTCCTGAGGGAGTTGGGAACAAAGGATGGCCTGTTTCCAGGGGTAAGTAAAGTCAGCTGCCCAGGTGCCTGATGTAAGTTTGTAGGAGGCCGTTGGCCCTCCATGGGAAGCCAGGCTTCCTGCTTGGCAGCTTGCATCTGGAAGAAATCCAGTTCCGTTCGGAATTGTAGGTGGCCGGAGCCGAATGCCCTGCTGAGGGAGTTGGGCACAAATAATGGCCTGTTTCCTGGGGTAAGTAAAGGCAGCTGCCCAGGTGCCTGATGTCAATTTGTAGTAGGCCTTTGGCTCTCCTTGGGAAGCCAGGCTTCCAGCTTGTGGCAGCTTGCATCTGGAAGAAATCCTGTTCCGTTTGGGATTGTAGGTGGACGAGGCCTGGTGCCCGGCAGAGGGAGTTGGGAACAAAGGATGGCCTGTTTCCAGGGGTAAGTAAAGTCAGCTGCCCAGGTGCCTGATGTCAGTTTGCAGGTGGTAATTGTTCCTCCATGGGAAGCCAGGCTTCCTGCTTGTGGCAGCTTGCATCTGGAAGAAATCCTGTTCCGTTCGGGATTGTAGGTGGCCGGAGCCGGGTGCCCTGCTGAGGGAGTTGGGCAGAAAGTATGGCCTGTTTCCAGGGGTAAATAAAGTCAGCTGCCCAGGTGCCTGATGTCAATTTGTAGTAGGCCTTTGGCTCTCCAAGGGAAGCCAGGCTTCCAGCTTGTGGCAGCTTGCATCTGGAAGAAATCCTGTTCCGTTCGGGATTGTAGGTGGCCGGAGCCGGGTGCCCTGCTGAGGGAGTTGGGCACAAATGATGGCCTGTTCCCAGGGGTAAGTAAAGTCAGCTGCCCAGGTGCCTGATGTCAGTTTCTAGCAGGCCTTTGGCCCACTAAGGGAAGGTAATCTTCCAGTTTGTGGCAGCTTGCATCTAGAAGAAATCCTGTTCCGTTCGGGATTGTAGGTGGCCGAGGCCAGGTGCCCGGCAGAGGGAGTGGGGAAAAAAGGATGGCCTGTTTCCAGGGGTAAGTAAAGTCAGCTGCCCAGGTGCCTGATGTAAGTTTGTAGGAGGCCTTTGGCCCTCCATGGTAAGGTAGTCTTCAAGTTTGTGGCAGCTTGCATCTGGAAGAAATCCTGTTCCGTTTGGGATTGTAGGTGGCTGAGGCCAGGTGCCCGGCAGAGGGAGTTGGGCACAAAGGATGGCCTGTTTCCAGGGGTAAGTAAAGTCAGCTGCCCAGGTGCCTGATGTCAGTTTGCAGATGGCAATTGTTCCACCATGGGAAGCCAGGCTTCCAGCTTGTGGCAGCTTGCATCTGGAAGAAATCCTGTTCCGTTCGGGATTGTAGGTGGCCAAGGCCAGGTGCCCGACAGAGGGAGTTTGGCACAAAGGATGGCCTGTTTCCAGGGGTAAGTAAAGTCAGCTGGCCAGGTGCCTGATGTCAGTTTGTAGGAAGCCTTTGGCCCTCCATGGGAAGCTAGTCTTCCAGTTTGTGGCAGCTTGCATCTGGAAGAAATCCTGTTCCGTTCGGGATTGTAGGTGGCCTAGGCCAGGTGCCCGGCAGAGGGAGTTGGGCACAAAGGGTGGCCTGTTTCCAGAGGTAAGTAAAGTCAGCTGCCCAGGTGCCTGATGTCAGTTTGTAGGAGGCCTTTGGCCCTCTAAGGGAAGCTAGTCTTCCAGTTTGTGGCAGCTTGCATATGGAAGAAATGCTGTTCCGTTCGGGATTGTAGGTGGCCGAGGCCAGGTGCCCGGCAGAGGGAGTTGGGCACAAAGGATGGCCTGTTTCCAGGGGTAAGTAAAGACAGCTGCCCAGGTGCCTGATGTCAGTTTGCAGGTGGCAACTGTTCCTCCATGGGAAGCCAGGCTTCCTGCTTGTGGCAGCTTGCATCTGGAAGAAATCCAGTTCCGTTCGGGATTGTAGGTGGCCGGAGCCGGGTGCCCTGCTGAGGGAGTTGGGAACAAAGGATGGCCTGTTTCCAGGGGTAAATAAAGTCAGCTGCCCAGGTGCCTGATGTCAGTTTGTAGTAGGCCTTTGGCTCTCCAAGGGAAGCCAGGCTTCCAGCTTGTGGCAGCTTGCATCTGGAAGAAATCCTGTTCCGTTTGGGATTGTAGGTGGCCGAGGCCAGGTGCCCGGCAGAGGGAGTTGGGCACAAAGGATGGCCTGTTCCCAGGTGTAAGTAAAGTCAGCTGCCCAGGTGCCTGATGTCAGTTTGTAGGAGGCCTTTGGCCCGCTAAGGGAAGGTAGTCTTCCAGTTTGTGGCAGCTTGCATCTGGAAGAAATCCTGTTCCGTTCGGGATTGTAGGTGGCCGAGGCCAGGTGCCCGGCAGAGGGAGTTGGGCACAAAGGATGGCCTGTTTCCAGGGGTAAGTAAAGTCAGCTGCCCAGGTGCCTGATGTCAGTTTGCAGATGGCAATTACTCCACCATGGGAAGCCAGGCTTCCTGCTTGTGGCAGCTTGCATCTTGAAGAAATCCTGTTCCATTCGGGATTGTAGTTGTCCGGATCCGGGTGCCCTGCTGAGGGAGTTGGGAACAAAGGATGGCCTGTTTCCAGAGGTAAGTAAAGTCAGCTGCCCAGGTGCCTGATGTCAGTTCTTAGGAGGCCTCTGGCCCACCATGGGAAGCCAGGCTTCCTGCTTGTGGCAGCTTGCATCTGGAAGAAATCCTGTTCCTTTTGGGATTGTAGGTGGCCGAGGCCTGGTGCCCGGCAGAGGGAGTTGGGCACAAAGGATGGCCTGTTTCCAGGGGTAAGTAAAGTCAGCTGCCCAGGTGCCTGATGTCAGTTTGCAGGTGGCAATTGTTCCTCCATGGGAAGCCAGGCTTCCTGCTTGTGGCAGCTTGCATCTGGAAGAAATCCTGTTCCGTTCGGGATTGTAGGTGGCCGACGCCTGGTGCCCGGCAGAGGGAGTTGGGCACAAAGGATGGCCTGTTTCCAGGGGTAAAAAAAGTCAGCTGCCCAGGTGCCTGATGTCAGTTTGTAGGAGTCCTTTGGCCCTCTAAGGGAAGCTAGTCTTCCAGTTAGTGGCAGCTTGCATCTGGAGGAAATGCTGTTCCTTTCAGGATTGTAGGTGGCCGAAACCAGGTGCCCGGCAGAGGGAGTTGGGCACAACGGATGGCCTGTTTCCAGGGGTAAGTAAAGTCAGCTGCCCAGGTGCCTGATGTCAGTTTGTAGGAGGCCTTTGGCCCTCCATGTGAAGCCAGCCTTCCAGTTGGTGGCAGCTTGCATCGCGAAGAAATCCTGTTCCGTTCGGGATTGTAGGTGGCCGAGGCCAGGTGCCCGGCAGGGGGAGTTTGGCACAAAGGATGGCCTGTTTCCAGGGGTAAGTAAGGTCAGCTGCCCAGGTGCCTGATGTCAGTTTGTAGGAGGCCTTTGGCCCTCCAAGGGAAACCAGTCTTCCAGTTTGTGGCAGCTTGCATCTGGAAGAAATCCTGTCCCGTTTGGGATCGTAGGTGGCCGAGGCCTAGTGCCAAACTGAGGGATTTGGGAACAAAGGATGGCCTGTTTCCAGGGGTAAGTAAAGTCAGCTGCCCAGGTGCCTGATGTCAGTTTGTAGGAGGCCTTTGGCCCTCCAAGGGAAGCAAGTCTTCCAGTTTGTGGCAGCTTGCATCTGGAAGAAGTCCTGTTCCGTTCAGGATTGTAGGTGGCCGAAGCCAGGTGCCCGGCAGAGGGAGTTGGGCACAAAGGATGGCCTGTTTCCAGGGGTAAGTAAAGTCAGCTGCCCAGCTGCCTGATGTCAGTTTGCAGATGGCAATTGTTCCACCATGGGAAGCCAGGCTTCCAGCTTGTGGCAGCTTGCATCTGGAAGAAATCCTGTTCCGTTCGGGATTGTAGGTGGCCAAGGCCAGTGCCCGACAGAGGGAGTTTGGCAAAAAGGATGGCCTGTTTCCAGGGGTAAGTAAAGTCAGCTGCCCAGGTGCCTGATGTCAGTTTGTAGGAGGCCTTTGGGCATCTAAGGGAAGCTAGTCTTCCAGTTTGTGGCAGCTTGCATCTGGAACAAATGCTGTTCCTTTCGGGATTGTAGGTGGCCGAGGCCAGGTGCCCGGCAGAGGGAGTTGGGCACATAGGATGGCCTGTTTCCAGGGGTAAAAAAAGTCAGCTGCCCAGGTGCCTGATGTCAGTTTGTAGGAGGCCTTTGGCCCTCTAAGGGAAGCTAGTCTTCCAGTTTGTGGCAGCTTGCATCTGGAAGAAATGCTGTTCCTTTCGGGATTGTAGGTGGCCGAGGCCAGGTGCCCGGCACAGGGAGTTGGGCACAAAGGATGGCCTGTTTCCAGGGGTAAGTAAAGTCAGCTGCCCAGGTGCCTGATGTCAGTTTGCAGGTGGCAACTGTTCCTCCATGGGAAGCCAGGCTTCCTGCTTGTGGCAGCTTGCATCTGGAAGAAATCCTGTTCCGTTCGGGATTGTAGGTGGCCGGAGCCGGGTGCCCTGCTGAGGGAGTTGGGAACAAAGGATGGCCTGTTTCCAGGAGTAAATAAAGTCAGCTGCCCAGGTGCCTGATGTCAGTTTGTAGTAGGCCTTTGGCTCTCCAAGGGAAGCCAGGCTTCCAGCTTGTGGCAGCTTTCATCTGTAAGAAATCCTGTTCCGTTTGGGATTGTAGGTGGCCGAGGCCAGGTGCCCAGCAGAGGGAGTTGGGCACAAAGGATGGCCTGTTCCCAGGTGTAAGTAATGTCAGCTGCCCAGGTGCCTGATGTCAGTTTGTAGGAGGCCTTTGGCCCGCTAAGGGAAGGTAGTCTTCCAGTTTGTGGCAGCTTGCATCTGGAAGAAATCCTGTTCCGTTCGGGATTTTAGGTGGCCGAGGCCTGGTGCCCGGCTAAGGGAGTTGGGCACAAAGGATGGCCTGTTTCCAGGGGTAAGTAAAGTCAGCTGCCCAGGTGCCTGATGTCAGTTTGCAGGTGGCAATTGTTCCTCTATGGGAAGCCAGGCTTCCTGCTTGTGGCAGCTTGCA
This sequence comes from Chamaea fasciata, assembly GCF_029207755.1. NCBI lineage: Eukaryota > Metazoa > Chordata > Aves > Passeriformes > Sylviidae > Chamaea > Chamaea fasciata. The sequence continues at coordinate 8,208 of NW_027094107.1, forward strand.
TCTGGAAGAAATCCTGTTCCGTTCGGGATTGTAGGTGGCCGACGCCTGGTGCCCGGCAGAGGGAGTTGGGCACAAAGGATGGCCTGTTTCCAGGGGTAAGTAAAGTCAGCTGCCCAGGTGCCTGATGTCAGTTTGTAAGAGGCCTTTGGCCCTCCAAGGGAAGCAAGTCTTCCAGTTTGTGGCAGCTTGCATCTGGAAGAAGTCCTGTTCCGTTCGGGATTGTAGGTGGCCGAAGCCAGGTGCCCGGCAGAGGGAGTTGGGCACAAAGGATGGCCTGTTTCCAGGGGTAAGTAAAGTCAGCTGCCCAGGTGCCTGATGTCAGTTTGTAGGAGGCCTTTGGCCCTCCATGGGAAGCCAGGATTCCTGCTTGTGGCAGCTTGCATCTGGAAGAAATCCTGTTCCGTTCGGGAATGTAGGTGTCCGGATCCGGGTGCCCTGCTGAGGGAGTTGGGAAAAAAGCAAGGCCTGTTTCCAGGGGTAAGTAAAGTCAGCTGCCCAGGTGCCTGATGTCAGTTTGCAGATGGCAATTGTTCCACCATGGGAAGCCAGGCTTCCAGCTTGTGGCAGCTTGCATCTGGAAGAAATCCTGTTCCGTTTCCGATTGTAAGTGCACGGAGCCGGGTGCCCAGCAGAGGGTGTTGGGCACAAAGGATGGCCTGTTTCCAGGGGTAAGTAAAGTCAGCTGCCCAGGTGCCTGATGTCAGTTTGAAGGTGGCAATTGTTCCCCCATGGGACGCCAGGCTTCCAGCTTGTGGCAGCTTGCATCTGGAAGAAATCCTGTTCCGTTCGGGATTGTAGGTGGCCAAGGCCAGGTGCCGGGCAGAGGGAGTTTGGCACAAAAAAATGGCCTGTTTCCAGGGGTAAGTAAAGTCAGCTGCCCAGGTGCCTGATGTCAGTTTGTAGGAGGCCGTTGGCCCTCCATGGGAAGCCAGGCTTCCTGCTTGTGGCAGCTTGCATCTGGAAGAAATCCTGTTCCGTTTCCGATTGTAGGTGGTCGAGGCCTGGTGCCCGGCAGAGGGAGTTGGGCACAAAGGATGGCCTGTTTCAAGAGGTAAGTAAAGACAGCTGCCCAGGTGCCTGATGTCAGTTCTTAGGAGGCCTCTGGCCCACCATGGGAAGCCAGGCTTCCTGCTTGTGGCAGCTTGCATCTGGAAGAAATCCTGTTCCTTTTGGGATTGTAGGTGGCCGAGGCCTGGTGCCCGGCAGAGGGAGTTGGGCACAAAGGATGGCCTGTTTCCAGGGGTAAGTAAAGTCAGCTGCCCAGGTGCCTGATGTCAGTTTGCAGGTGGCAATTGTTCCTCCATGGGAAGCCAGGCTTCCTGCTTGTGGCAGCTTGCATCTGGAAGAAATCCTGTTCCGTTCGGGATTGTAGGTGGCCGACGCCTGGTGCCCGGCAGAGGGAGTTGGGCACAAAGGATGGCCTGTTTCCAGGGGTAAAAAAAGTCAGCTGCCCAGGTGCCTGATGTCAGTTTGTAGGAGTCCTTTGGCCCTCTAAGGGAAGCTAGTCTTCCAGTTAGTGGCAGCTTGCATCTGGAGGAAATGCTGTTCCTTTCAGGATTGTAGGTGGCCGAAACCAGGTGCCCGGCAGAGGGAGTTGGGCACAACGGATGGCCTGTTTCCAGGGGTAAGTAAAGTCAGCTGCCCAGGTGCCTGATGTCAGTTTGTAGGAGGCCTTTGGCCCTCCATGTGAAGCCAGCCTTCCAGTTGGTGGCAGCTTGCATCGCGAAGAAATCCTGTTCCGTTCGGGATTGTAGGTGGCCGAGGCCAGGTGCCCGGCAGGGGGAGTTTGGCACAAAGGATGGCCTGTTTCCAGGGGTAAGTAAGGTCAGCTGCCCAGGTGCCTGATGTCAGTTTGTAGGAGGCCTTTGGCCCTCCAAGGGAAACCAGTCTTCCAGTTTGTGGCAGCTTGCATCTGGAAGAAATCCTGTCCCGTTTGGGATCGTAGGTGGCCGAGGCCTAGTGCCAAACTGAGGGATTTGGGAACAAAGGATGGCCTGTTTCCAGGGGTAAGTAAAGTCAGCTGCCCAGGTGCCTGATGTCAGTTTGTAGGAGGCCTTTGGCCCTCCAAGGGAAGCAAGTCTTCCAGTTTGTGGCAGCTTGCATCTGGAAGAAGTCCTGTTCCGTTCAGGATTGTAGGTGGCCGAAGCCAGGTGCCCGGCAGAGGGAGTTGGGCACAAAGGATGGCCTGTTTCCAGGGGTAAGTAAAGTCAGCTGCCCAGCTGCCTGATGTCAGTTTGCAGATGGCAATTGTTCCACCATGGGAAGCCAGGCTTCCAGCTTGTGGCAGCTTGCATCTGGAAGAAATCCTGTTCCGTTCGGGATTGTAGGTGGCCAAGGCCAGTGCCCGACAGAGGGAGTTTGGCAAAAAGGATGGCCTGTTTCCAGGGGTAAGTAAAGTCAGCTGCCCAGGTGCCTGATGTCAGTTTGTAGGAGGCCTTTGGGCATCTAAGGGAAGCTAGTCTTCCAGTTTGTGGCAGCTTGCATCTGGAACAAATGCTGTTCCTTTCGGGATTGTAGGTGGCCGAGGCCAGGTGCCCGGCAGAGGGAGTTGGGCACATAGGATGGCCTGTTTCCAGGGGTAAAAAAAGTCAGCTGCCCAGGTGCCTGATGTCAGTTTGTAGGAGGCCTTTGGCCCTCTAAGGGAAGCTAGTCTTCCAGTTTGTGGCAGCTTGCATCTGGAAGAAATGCTGTTCCTTTCGGGATTGTAGGTGGCCGAGGCCAGGTGCCCGGCACAGGGAGTTGGGCACAAAGGATGGCCTGTTTCCAGGGGTAAGTAAAGTCAGCTGCCCAGGTGCCTGATGTCAGTTTGCAGGTGGCAACTGTTCCTCCATGGGAAGCCAGGCTTCCTGCTTGTGGCAGCTTGCATCTGGAAGAAATCCTGTTCCGTTCGGGATTGTAGGTGGCCGGAGCCGGGTGCCCTGCTGAGGGAGTTGGGAACAAAGGATGGCCTGTTTCCAGGAGTAAATAAAGTCAGCTGCCCAGGTGCCTGATGTCAGTTTGTAGTAGGCCTTTGGCTCTCCAAGGGAAGCCAGGCTTCCAGCTTGTGGCAGCTTTCATCTGTAAGAAATCCTGTTCCGTTTGGGATTGTAGGTGGCCGAGGCCAGGTGCCCAGCAGAGGGAGTTGGGCACAAAGGATGGCCTGTTCCCAGGTGTAAGTAATGTCAGCTGCCCAGGTGCCTGATGTCAGTTTGTAGGAGGCCTTTGGCCCGCTAAGGGAAGGTAGTCTTCCAGTTTGTGGCAGCTTGCATCTGGAAGAAATCCTGTTCCGTTCGGGATTTTAGGTGGCCGAGGCCTGGTGCCCGGCTAAGGGAGTTGGGCACAAAGGATGGCCTGTTTCCAGGGGTAAGTAAAGTCAGCTGCCCAGGTGCCTGATGTCAGTTTGCAGATGGCAATTACTCCACCATGGGAAGCCAGGCTTCCTGCTTGTGGCAGCTTGCATCTTGAAGAAATCCTGTTCCATTCGGGATTGTAGTTGTCCGGATCCGGGTGCCCTGCTGAGGGAGTTGGGAACAAAGGATGGCCTGTTTCCAGAGGTAAGTAAAGTCAGCTGCCCAGGTGCCTGATGTCAGTTCTTAGGAGGCCTCTGGCCCACCATGGGAAGCCAGGCTTCCTGCTTGTGGCAGCTTGCATCTGGAAGAAATCCTGTTCCTTTTGGGATTGTAGGTGGCCGAGGCCTGGTGCCCGGCAGAGGGAGTTGGGCACAAAGGATGGCCTGTTTCCAGGGGTAAGTAAAGTCAGCTGCCCAGGTGCCTGATGTCAGTTTGCAGGTGGCAATTGTTCCTCCATGGGAAGCCAGGCTTCCTGCTTGTGGCAGCTTGCATCTGGAAGAAATCCTGTTCCGTTCGGGATTGTAGGTGGCCGACGCCTGGTGCCCGGCAGAGGGAGTTGGGCACAAAGGATGGCCTGTTTCCAGGGGTAAAAAAAGTCAGCTGCCCAGGTGCCTGATGTCAGTTTGTAGGAGTCCTTTGGCCCTCTAAGGGAAGCTAGTCTTCCAGTTAGTGGCAGCTTGCATCTGGAGGAAATGCTGTTCCTTTCAGGATTGTAGGTGGCCGAAACCAGGTGCCCGGCAGAGGGAGTTGGGCACAACGGATGGCCTGTTTCCAGGGGTAAGTAAAGTCAGCTGCCCAGGTGCCTGATGTCAGTTTGTAGGAGGCCTTTGGCCCTCCATGTGAAGCCAGCCTTCCAGTTGGTGGCAGCTTGCATCGCGAAGAAATCCTGTTCCGTTCGGGATTGTAGGTGGCCGAGGCCAGGTGCCCGGCAGGGGGAGTTTGGCACAAAGGATGGCCTGTTTCCAGGGGTAAGTAAGGTCAGCTGCCCAGGTGCCTGATGTCAGTTTGTAGGAGGCCTTTGGCCCTCCAAGGGAAACCAGTCTTCCAGTTTGTGGCAGCTTGCATCTGGAAGAAATCCTGTCCCGTTTGGGATCGTAGGTGGCCGAGGCCTAGTGCCAAACTGAGGGATTTGGGAACAAAGGATGGCCTGTTTCCAGGGGTAAGTAAAGTCAGCTGCCCAGGTGCCTGATGTCAGTTTGTAGGAGGCCTTTGGCCCTCCAAGGGAAGCAAGTCTTCCAGTTTGTGGCAGCTTGCATCTGGAAGAAGTCCTGTTCCGTTCAGGATTGTAGGTGGCCGAAGCCAGGTGCCCGGCAGAGGGAGTTGGGCACAAAGGATGGCCTGTTTCCAGGGGTAAGTAAAGTCAGCTGCCCAGCTGCCTGATGTCAGTTTGCAGATGGCAATTGTTCCACCATGGGAAGCCAGGCTTCCAGCTTGTGGCAGCTTGCATCTGGAAGAAATCCTGTTCCGTTCGGGATTGTAGGTGGCCAAGGCCAGTGCCCGACAGAGGGAGTTTGGCAAAAAGGATGGCCTGTTTCCAGGGGTAAGTAAAGTCAGCTGCCCAGGTGCCTGATGTCAGTTTGTAGGAGGCCTTTGGGCATCTAAGGGAAGCTAGTCTTCCAGTTTGTGGCAGCTTGCATCTGGAACAAATGCTGTTCCTTTCGGGATTGTAGGTGGCCGAGGCCAGGTGCCCGGCAGAGGGAGTTGGGCACATAGGATGGCCTGTTTCCAGGGGTAAAAAAAGTCAGCTGCCCAGGTGCCTGATGTCAGTTTGTAGGAGGCCTTTGGCCCTCTAAGGGAAGCTAGTCTTCCAGTTTGTGGCAGCTTGCATCTGGAAGAAATGCTGTTCCTTTCGGGATTGTAGGTGGCCGAGGCCAGGTGCCCGGCACAGGGAGTTGGGCACAAAGGATGGCCTGTTTCCAGGGGTAAGTAAAGTCAGCTGCCCAGGTGCCTGATGTCAGTTTGCAGGTGGCAACTGTTCCTCCATGGGAAGCCAGGCTTCCTGCTTGTGGCAGCTTGCATCTGGAAGAAATCCTGTTCCGTTCGGGATTGTAGGTGGCCGGAGCCGGGTGCCCTGCTGAGGGAGTTGGGAACAAAGGATGGCCTGTTTCCAGGAGTAAATAAAGTCAGCTGCCCAGGTGCCTGATGTCAGTTTGTAGTAGGCCTTTGGCTCTCCAAGGGAAGCCAGGCTTCCAGCTTGTGGCAGCTTTCATCTGTAAGAAATCCTGTTCCGTTTGGGATTGTAGGTGGCCGAGGCCAGGTGCCCAGCAGAGGGAGTTGGGCACAAAGGATGGCCTGTTCCCAGGTGTAAGTAATGTCAGCTGCCCAGGTGCCTGATGTCAGTTTGTAGGAGGCCTTTGGCCCGCTAAGGGAAGGTAGTCTTCCAGTTTGTGGCAGCTTGCATCTGGAAGAAATCCTGTTCCGTTCGGGATTTTAGGTGGCCGAGGCCTGGTGCCCGGCTAAGGGAGTTGGGCACAAAGGATGGCCTGTTTCCAGGGGTAAGTAAAGTCAGCTGCCCAGGTGCCTGATGTCAGTTTGCAGGTGGCAATTGTTCCTCTATGGGAAGCCAGGCTTCCTGCTTGTGGCAGCTTGCATCTGGAAGAAATCCTGTTCCGTTCGGGATTGTAGGTGGCCGACGCCTGGTGCCCGGCAGAGGGAGTTGGGCACAAAGGATGGCCTGTTTCCAGGGGTAAGTAAAGTCAGCTGCCCAGGTGCCTGATGTCAGTTTGTAAGAGGCCTTTGGCCCTCCAAGGGAAGCAAGTCTTCCAGTTTGTGGCAGCTTGCATCTGGAAGAAGTCCTGTTCCGTTCGGGATTGTAGGTGGCCGAAGCCAGGTGCCCGGCAGAGGGAGTTGGGCACAAAGGATGGCCTGTTTCCAGGGGTAAGTAAAGTCAGCTGCCCAGGTGCCTGATGTCAGTTTGTAGGAGGCCTTTGGCCCTCCATGGGAAGCCAGGATTCCTGCTTGTGGCAGCTTGCATCTGGAAGAAATCCTGTTCCGTTCGGGAATGTAGGTGTCCGGATCCGGGTGCCCTGCTGAGGGAGTTGGGAAAAAAGCAAGGCCTGTTTCCAGGGGTAAGTAAAGTCAGCTGCCCAGGTGCCTGATGTCAGTTTGCAGATGGCAATTGTTCCACCATGGGAAGCCAGGCTTCCAGCTTGTGGCAGCTTGCATCTGGAAGAAATCCTGTTCCGTTTCCGATTGTAAGTGCACGGAGCCGGGTGCCCAGCAGAGGGTGTTGGGCACAAAGGATGGCCTGTTTCCAGGGGTAAGTAAAGTCAGCTGCCCAGGTGCCTGATGTCAGTTTGAAGGTGGCAATTGTTCCCCCATGGGACGCCAGGCTTCCAGCTTGTGGCAGCTTGCATCTGGAAGAAATCCTGTTCCGTTCGGGATTGTAGGTGGCCAAGGCCAGGTGCCGGGCAGAGGGAGTTTGGCACAAAAAAATGGCCTGTTTCCAGGGGTAAGTAAAGTCAGCTGCCCAGGTGCCTGATGTCAGTTTGTAGGAGGCCGTTGGCCCTCCATGGGAAGCCAGGCTTCCTGCTTGTGGCAGCTTGCATCTGGAAGAAATCCTGTTCCGTTTCCGATTGTAGGTGGTCGAGGCCTGGTGCCCGGCAGAGGGAGTTGGGCACAAAGGATGGCCTGTTTCAAGAGGTAAGTAAAGACAGCTGCCCAGGTGCCTGATGTCAGTTCTTAGGAGGCCTCTGGCCCACCATGGGAAGCCAGGCTTCCTGCTTGTGGCAGCTTGCATCTGGAAGAAATCCTGTTCCTTTTGGGATTGTAGGTGGCCGAGGCCTGGTGCCCGGCAGAGGGAGTTGGGCACAAAGGATGGCCTGTTTCCAGGGGTAAGTAAAGTCAGCTGCCCAGGTGCCTGATGTCAGTTTGCAGGTGGCAATTGTTCCTCCATGGGAAGCCAGGCTTCCTGCTTGTGGCAGCTTGCATCTGGAAGAAATCCTGTTCCGTTCGGGATTGTAGGTGGCCGACGCCTGGTGCCCGGCAGAGGGAGTTGGGCACAAAGGATGGCCTGTTTCCAGGGGTAAAAAAAGTCAGCTGCCCAGGTGCCTGATGTCAGTTTGTAGGAGTCCTTTGGCCCTCTAAGGGAAGCTAGTCTTCCAGTTAGTGGCAGCTTGCATCTGGAGGAAATGCTGTTCCTTTCAGGATTGTAGGTGGCCGAAACCAGGTGCCCGGCAGAGGGAGTTGGGCACAACGGATGGCCTGTTTCCAGGGGTAAGTAAAGTCAGCTGCCCAGGTGCCTGATGTCAGTTTGTAGGAGGCCTTTGGCCCTCCATGTGAAGCCAGCCTTCCAGTTGGTGGCAGCTTGCATCGCGAAGAAATCCTGTTCCGTTCGGGATTGTAGGTGGCCGAGGCCAGGTGCCCGGCAGGGGGAGTTTGGCACAAAGGATGGCCTGTTTCCAGGGGTAAGTAAGGTCAGCTGCCCAGGTGCCTGATGTCAGTTTGTAGGAGGCCTTTGGCCCTCCAAGGGAAACCAGTCTTCCAGTTTGTGGCAGCTTGCATCTGGAAGAAATCCTGTCCCGTTTGGGATCGTAGGTGGCCGAGGCCTAGTGCCAAACTGAGGGATTTGGGAACAAAGGATGGCCTGTTTCCAGGGGTAAGTAAAGTCAGCTGCCCAGGTGCCTGATGTCAGTTTGTAGGAGGCCTTTGGCCCTCCAAGGGAAGCAAGTCTTCCAGTTTGTGGCAGCTTGCATCTGGAAGAAGTCCTGTTCCGTTCAGGATTGTAGGTGGCCGAAGCCAGGTGCCCGGCAGAGGGAGTTGGGCACAAAGGATGGCCTGTTTCCAGGGGTAAGTAAAGTCAGCTGCCCAGCTGCCTGATGTCAGTTTGCAGATGGCAATTGTTCCACCATGGGAAGCCAGGCTTCCAGCTTGTGGCAGCTTGCATCTGGAAGAAATCCTGTTCCGTTCGGGATTGTAGGTGGCCAAGGCCAGTGCCCGACAGAGGGAGTTTGGCAAAAAGGATGGCCTGTTTCCAGGGGTAAGTAAAGTCAGCTGCCCAGGTGCCTGATGTCAGTTTGTAGGAGGCCTTTGGGCATCTAAGGGAAGCTAGTCTTCCAGTTTGTGGCAGCTTGCATCTGGAACAAATGCTGTTCCTTTCGGGATTGTAGGTGGCCGAGGCCAGGTGCCCGGCAGAGGGAGTTGGGCACATAGGATGGCCTGTTTCCAGGGGTAAAAAAAGTCAGCTGCCCAGGTGCCTGATGTCAGTTTGTAGGAGGCATTTGGCCCTCCATGGGAAGCCAGGATTCCTGCTTGTGGCAGCTTGCATCTGGAAGAAATCCTGTTCCGTTCGGGAATGTAGGTGTCCGGATCCGGGTGCCCTGCTGAGGGAGTTGGGAAAAAAGCAAGGCCTGTTTCCAGGGGTAAGTAAAGTCAGCTGCCCAGGTGCCTGATGTCAGTTTGCAGATGGCAATTGTTCCACCATGGGAAGCCAGGCTTCCAGCTTGTGGCAGCTTGCATCTGGAAGAAATCCTGTTCCGTTTCCGATTGTAAGTGCACGGAGCCGGGTGCCCAGCAGAGGGTGTTGGGCACAAAGGATGGCCTGTTTCCAGGGGTAAGTAAAGTCAGCTGCCCAGGTGCCTGATGTCAGTTTGAAGGTGGCAATTGTTCCCCCATGGGACGCCAGGCTTCCAGCTTGTGGCAGCTTGCATCTGGAAGAAATCCTGTTCCGTTCGGGATTGTAGGTGGCCAAGGCCAGGTGCCGGGCAGAGGGAGTTTGGCACAAAAAAATGGCCTGTTTCCAGGGGTAAGTAAAGTCAGCTGCCCAGGTGCCTGATGTCAGTTTGTAGGAGGCCGTTGGCCCTCCATGGGAAGCCAGGCTTCCTGCTTGTGGCAGCTTGCATCTGGAAGAAATCCTGTTCCGTTTCCGATTGTAGGTGGTCGAGGCCTGGTGCCCGGCAGAGGGAGTTGGGCACAAAGGATGGCCTGTTTCAAGAGGTAAGTAAAGACAGCTGCCCAGGTGCCTGATGTCAGTTCTTAGGAGGCCTCTGGCCCACCATGGGAAGCCAGGCTTCCTGCTTGTGGCAGCTTGCATCTGGAAGAAATCCTGTTCCTTTTGGGATTGTAGGTGGCCGAGGCCTGGTGCCCGGCAGAGGGAGTTGGGCACAAAGGATGGCCTGTTTCCAGGGGTAAGTAAAGTCAGCTGCCCAGGTGCCTGATGTCAGTTTGCAGGTGGCAATTGTTCCTCCATGGGAAGCCAGGCTTCCTGCTTGTGGCAGCTTGCATCTGGAAGAAATCCTGTTCCGTTCGGGATTGTAGGTGGCCGACGCCTGGTGCCCGGCAGAGGGAGTTGGGCACAAAGGATGGCCTGTTTCCAGGGGTAAAAAAAGTCAGCTGCCCAGGTGCCTGATGTCAGTTTGTAGGAGTCCTTTGGCCCTCTAAGGGAAGCTAGTCTTCCAGTTAGTGGCAGCTTGCATCTGGAGGAAATGCTGTTCCTTTCAGGATTGTAGGTGGCCGAAACCAGGTGCCCGGCAGAGGGAGTTGGGCACAACGGATGGCCTGTTTCCAGGGGTAAGTAAAGTCAGCTGCCCAGGTGCCTGATGTCAGTTTGTAGGAGGCCTTTGGCCCTCCATGTGAAGCCAGCCTTCCAGTTGGTGGCAGCTTGCATCGCGAAGAAATCCTGTTCCGTTCGGGATTGTAGGTGGCCGAGGCCAGGTGCCCGGCAGGGGGAGTTTGGCACAAAGGATGGCCTGTTTCCAGGGGTAAGTAAGGTCAGCTGCCCAGGTGCCTGATGTCAGTTTGTAGGAGGCCTTTGGCCCTCCAAGGGAAACCAGTCTTCCAGTTTGTGGCAGCTTGCATCTGGAAGAAATCCTGTCCCGTTTGGGATCGTAGGTGGCCGAGGCCTAGTGCCAAACTGAGGGATTTGGGAACAAAGGATGGCCTGTTTCCAGGGGTAAGTAAAGTCAGCTGCCCAGGTGCCTGATGTCAGTTTGTAGGAGGCCTTTGGCCCTCCAAGGGAAGCAAGTCTTCCAGTTTGTGGCAGCTTGCATCTGGAAGAAGTCCTGTTCCGTTCAGGATTGTAGGTGGCCGAAGCCAGGTGCCCGGCAGAGGGAGTTGGGCACAAAGGATGGCCTGTTTCCAGGGGTAAGTAAAGTCAGCTGCCCAGCTGCCTGATGTCAGTTTGCAGATGGCAATTGTTCCACCATGGGAAGCCAGGCTTCCAGCTTGTGGCAGCTTGCATCTGGAAGAAATCCTGTTCCGTTCGGGATTGTAGGTGGCCAAGGCCAGTGCCCGACAGAGGGAGTTTGGCAAAAAGGATGGCCTGTTTCCAGGGGTAAGTAAAGTCAGCTGCCCAGGTGCCTGATGTCAGTTTGTAGGAGGCCTTTGGGCATCTAAGGGAAGCTAGTCTTCCAGTTTGTGGCAGCTTGCATCTGGAACAAATGCTGTTCCTTTCGGGATTGTAGGTGGCCGAGGCCAGGTGCCCGGCAGAGGGAGTTGGGCACATAGGATGGCCTGTTTCCAGGGGTAAAAAAAGTCAGCTGCCCAGGTGCCTGATGTCAGTTTGTAGGAGGCCTTTGGCCCTCTAAGGGAAGCTAGTCTTCCAGTTTGTGGCAGCTTGCATCTGGAAGAAATGCTGTTCCTTTCGGGATTGTAGGTGGCCGAGGCCAGGTGCCCGGCACAGGGAGTTGGGCACAAAGGATGGCCTGTTTCCAGGGGTAAGTAAAGTCAGCTGCCCAGGTGCCTGATGTCAGTTTGCAGGTGGCAACTGTTCCTCCATGGGAAGCCAGGCTTCCTGCTTGTGGCAGCTTGCATCTGGAAGAAATCCTGTTCCGTTCGGGATTGTAGGTGGCCGGAGCCGGGTGCCCTGCTGAGGGAGTTGGGAACAAAGGATGGCCTGTTTCCAGGAGTAAATAAAGTCAGCTGCCCAGGTGCCTGATGTCAGTTTGTAGTAGGCCTTTGGCTCTCCAAGGGAAGCCAGGCTTCCAGCTTGTGGCAGCTTTCATCTGTAAGAAATCCTGTTCCGTTTGGGATTGTAGGTGGCCGAGGCCAGGTGCCCAGCAGAGGGAGTTGGGCACAAAGGATGGCCTGTTCCCAGGTGTAAGTAATGTCAGCTGCCCAGGTGCCTGATGTCAGTTTGTAGGAGGCCTTTGGCCCGCTAAGGGAAGGTAGTCTTCCAGTTTGTGGCAGCTTGCATCTGGAAGAAATCCTGTTCCGTTCGGGATTTTAGGTGGCCGAGGCCTGGTGCCCGGCTAAGGGAGTTGGGCACAAAGGATGGCCTGTTTCCAGGGGTAAGTAAAGTCAGCTGCCCAGGTGCCTGATGTCAGTTTGCAGGTGGCAATTGTTCCTCTATGGGAAGCCAGGCTTCCTGCTTGTGGCAGCTTGCATCTGGAAGAAATCCTGTTCCGTTCGGGATTGTAGGTGGCCGACGCCTGGTGCCCGGCAGAGGGAGTTGGGCACAAAGGATGGCCTGTTTCCAGGGGTAAGTAAAGTCAGCTGCCCAGGTGCCTGATGTCAGTTTGTAAGAGGCCTTTGGCCCTCCAAGGGAAGCAAGTCTTCCAGTTTGTGGCAGCTTGCATCTGGAAGAAGTCCTGTTCCGTTCGGGATTGTAGGTGGCCGAAGCCAGGTGCCCGGCAGAGGGAGTTGGGCACAAAGGATGGCCTGTTTCCAGGGGTAAGTAAAGTCAGCTGCCCAGGTGCCTGATGTCAGTTTGTAGGAGGCCTTTGGCCCTCCATGGGAAGCCAGGATTCCTGCTTGTGGCAGCTTGCATCTGGAAGAAATCCTGTTCCGTTCGGGAATGTAGGTGTCCGGATCCGGGTGCCCTGCTGAGGGAGTTGGGAAAAAAGCAAGGCCTGTTTCCAGGGGTAAGTAAAGTCAGCTGCCCAGGTGCCTGATGTCAGTTTGCAGATGGCAATTGTTCCACCATGGGAAGCCAGGCTTCCAGCTTGTGGCAGCTTGCATCTGGAAGAAATCCTGTTCCGTTTCCGATTGTAAGTGCACGGAGCCGGGTGCCCAGCAGAGGGTGTTGGGCACAAAGGATGGCCTGTTTCCAGGGGTAAGTAAAGTCAGCTGCCCAGGTGCCTGATGTCAGTTTGAAGGTGGCAATTGTTCCCCCATGGGACGCCAGGCTTCCAGCTTGTGGCAGCTTGCATCTGGAAGAAATCCTGTTCCGTTCGGGATTGTAGGTGGCCAAGGCCAGGTGCCGGGCAGAGGGAGTTTGGCACAAAAAAATGGCCTGTTTCCAGGGGTAAGTAAAGTCAGCTGCCCAGGTGCCTGATGTCAGTTTGTAGGAGGCCGTTGGCCCTCCATGGGAAGCCAGGCTTCCTGCTTGTGGCAGCTTGCATCTGGAAGAAATCCTGTTCCGTTTCCGATTGTAGGTGGTCGAGGCCTGGTGCCCGGCAGAGGGAGTTGGGCACAAAGGATGGCCTGTTTCAAGAGGTAAGTAAAGACAGCTGCCCAGGTGCCTGATGTCAGTTTGTAGCAGGCCTTTGGCCCTCTAAGGGAAGGTAGTCTTCCAGTTTGTGGCAGCTTGCATCTGGAAGAAATCCTGTTCCGTTTAGGATCGTAGGAGGCCGAGGCCTGGTGCCCGGCTGAGGGAGTTGGGAACAAAGGATGGCCTGTTTCCAGGGGTAAATAAAGTAAGCTGCCCAGGTGCCTGGTGTCAGTTTGTAGGAGGCCTTTGGCCCTCCAAGGGACGCAAGTCTTCCAGTTGTGTCAGCTTGCATCTGGAAGAAATCCTGTTCTGTTCGGGATTGTAGGCGGCCGAGGCCTGGTGCCCGGCTGAGGGAGTTGGGCACAAAGGATGGCCTGTTTCCAGAGGTAAGTAAAGTCAGCTGCCCAGGTGCCTGATGTAAGTTTGTAGGAGGCCTTTGGCCCTCCATGGGAAGCCAGGCCTCCTGCTTGGCAGCTTGCATCTGGAAGAAATCCTGTTCCGTTCGGGATTGTAGGTGGCCGGAGCCGGGTGCCCTGCTGAGGGAGTTGGGCACAAATAATGGCCTGTTTCCAGGGGTAAATAAGGGCAGCTGCCCAGGTGCCTGATGTCAATTTGTAGTAGGCCTTTGGCTCTCCAAGGGAAGCCAGACTTCGAGCTTGTGGCAGCTTGCATCTGGAAGAAATCCTGTTCCGTTTGGGATTGTAGGTGGCCGAGGCCTGGTGCCCGGCAGAGGGAGTTGGGAACAAAGGATGGCCTGTTTCCAGGGGTAAGTAAAGTCAGCTGCCCAGGTGCCTGATGTCAGTTTGCAGGTTGTAATTGTTCCTCCATGAGAAGCCAGGCTTCCTGCTTGTGGCAGCTTGCATCTGGAAGAAATCCTGTTCCGTTCGGGATTGTAGGTGGCCGGAGCCGGGTGCCCTGCTGAGGGAGTTGGGCACAAATGATGGCCTGTTTCCAGGGGTAAATAAAGTCAGCTGCCCAGGTGCCTGATGTCAATTTGTAGTAGGCCTTTGGCTCTCCAAGGGAAGCCAGGCTTCCAGCTTATGGCAGCTTGCATCTGGAAGAAATCCTGTTCCGTTTGGGATTATAGGTGGCCGAGGCCTGGTGCCCGGCAGAGGGAGTTGGGCACAAAGGATGGCCTGTTCCCAGGGGTAAGTAAAGTCAGCTGCCCAGGTGCCTGATGTCAGTTTGTAGGAGGCCTTTGGCCCGCTAAGGGAAGGTAATCTTCCAGTTTGTGGCAGCTTGCATCTGGAAGAAATCCTGTTCCATTCGGGATTGTAGGTGGCCGAGGCCAGGTGCCCGGCAGAGGGAGTTGGGCACAAAGGATGGCCTGTTTCCAGGGGTAAGTAAAGTCAGCTGCCCAGGTGCCTGATGTCAGTTTGCAGATGGCAATTGTTCCACCATGGGAAGCCAGGCTTCCAGCTTGTGGCAGCTTGCATCTGGAAGAAATCCTGTTCCGTATCCGATTGTAAGTGCACGGAGCCGGGTGCCCAGCAGAGGGTGTTGGGCACAAAGGATGGCCTGTTTCCAGGGGTAAGTAAAGTCAGCTGCCCAGGTGCCTGATGTCAGTTTGAAGGTGGCAATTGTTCCCCCATGGGACGCCAGGCTTCCAGTTTGTGGCAGCTTGCATCTGGAAGAAATCCTGTTCCGTTCGGGATTGTAGGTGGCCAAGGCCAGGTGCCGGGCAGAGGGAGTTTGGCACAAAAAAATGGCCTGTTTCCAGGGGTAAGTAAAGTCAGCTGCCCAGGTGCCTGATGTCAGTTTGTAGGAGGCCGTTGGCCCTCCATGGGAAGCCAGGCTTCCTGCTTGTGGCAGCTTGCATCTGGAAGAAATCCTGTTCCGTTCGGGATTGTAGGTGGCAGAGGCCAGGTGCCCGGCACAGGGAGTTGGGCAGAAAGGATGGCCTGTTTCCAGGGGTAAGTAAAGTCAGCTGCCCAGGTGCCTGATGTCAGTTTGCAGATGGCAATTGTTCCACCATGGGAAGCCAGGCTTCCAGCTTGTGGCAGCTTGCATCTGGAAGAAATCCTGTTCCGTTCGGGATTGTAGGTGGCCGAGGCCAGGTGCCCGGCACAGGGAGTTGGGCACAAAGGATGGCCTGTTTCCAGGGGTAAGTAAAGTCAGCTTCCCAGGTGCCTGATGTCAGTTTGCAGATGGCAATTGCTCCTCCATGGGAAGCCAGGCTTCCTGCTTGTGGCAGCTTGCATCTGGAAGAAATCCTGTTCCATTCCGGATTGTAGTTGTCTGGATCCGGGTGCCCTGCTGAGGGAGTTGGGAACAAAGGATGGCCTGTTTCCAGGGGTAAGTAAAGTCAGCTGCCCAGGTGCCTGATGTCAGTTTGTAGGAGGCCTTTGGCCCTCCAAGGGAAGCCAGGCTTCCAGCTTGTGGCAGCTTGCATCTGGAAGAAATCCTGTTCCGTTTGGATTGTAGGTGGCCGAGGCCTGGTGCCCGGCAGAGGGAGTTGGGCACAAAGGATGGCCTGTTTCCAGGGGTAAGTAAAGTCAGCTGCCCAGGTGCCTGATGTCAGTTTGCAGGTGGCAATTGTTCATCCATGGGAAGCCAGGCTTCCTGCTTGTGGCAGCTTGCATCTGGAAGAAATCCTGTTCCGTTCGCGATTGTAGGTGGCCGACGCCTGGTCCCCGGCAGAGGGAGTTGGGCACAAAGGATGGCCTGTTTCCAGGGGTAAAAAAAGTCAGCTGCCCAGGTGCCTGATGTCAGTTTGTAGGAGTCCTTTGGCCCTCAAACGGAAGCTAGTCTTCCAGTTTGTGGCAGCTTGCATCTGGAAGAAATCCTGTTCCGTTCAGGATTGTAGGTGGCCGAGGCCAGGTGCCCGGCAGAGGGAGTTGGGAACAAAGGATGGCCTGTTTCCAGGGGTAAGTAAAGTCAGCTGCCCAGGTGCCTGATGTCAGTTTGTAGCAGGCCTTTGGCCCGCTAAGGGAAGGTAGTCTTCCAGTTTGTGGCAGCTTGCATCTGGAAGAAATCCTGTTCCGTTCGGGATTGTAGGTGGCCGAGGCCAGGTGCCCGGCAGAGGGAGTTGGGCACAAAGGATGGCCTGTTTCCAGGGGTAAGTAAAGTCAGCTGCCCTGGTGCCTGATGTCAGTTTGCAGATGGCAATTGTTCCTCCATGGGAAGCCAGGCTTCCAGCTTGTGGCAGCTTCCATCTGGAAGAAATCCTGTTCCGTTCGGGATTGTAGGTGGCCAAGGCCACGTGCCCGGCAGGGGGAGTTTGGCACAAAGGATGGCCTGTTTCCAGGGGTAAGTGAAGTCAGCTGCCCAGGTGCCTGATGTCAGTTTGTAGGAGGCCTTTGGCCCTCCATGTGAAGCCAGCCTTCCAGTTTGTGGCAGCTTGCATCGCGAAGAAATCCTGTTCCGTTCGGAATTGTAGGTGGCCGAGGCCAGGTGCCCGGCAGATGGAGTTGGGCACAAAGGATGGCCTGTTTCCAGGGGTAAGTAAAGTCAGCTGCCCAGGTGCCTGATGTCAGTTTGTAGCAGGCCTTTGGCCCTCTAAGGGAAGGTAGTCTTCCAGTTTGTGGCAGCTTGCATCGCGAAGAAATCCTGTTCCGTTCGGGATTGTAGGTGGCCGAGGCCAGGTGCCCGGCACAGGGAGTTGGGCACAAAGGATGGCCTGTTTCCAGGGGTAAGCAAGGTCAGCTGCCCAGGTGCCTGATGTCAGTTTGTAGGAGGCCTTTGTCCCTCCAAGGGAAGCAAGTCTTCCAGTTTGTGGCAGCTTGCATCTGGAAGAAGTCCTGTTCCGTTTGGGATCGTAGGTGGCCGAGGCCTGGCGCCCGGCTGAGGGGTTTGGGAGCAAAGGATGGCCTGTTTCCACGGGTAAGTAAAGTCAGCTGCCCAGGTGCCTGATGTCAGTTTGTAGGAGGCCTTTGGCCCTCCAAGGGAAGCAAGTCTTCCAGTTTGTGGCAGCTTGCATCTGGAAGAAGTCCTGTTCCGTTCGGGATTGAAGGTGGCCGAAGCCAGGTGCCCGGCAGAGGGAGTTGGGAACAAAGGATGGCCTGTTTCCAGGGGTAAGTAAAGTCAGCTGCCCAGGTGCCTGATGTCAGTTTGTAGGAGGCCTTTGGCCCTCCATGGGAAGCCAGGATTCCTGCTTGTGGCAGCTTGCATCTGGAAGAAATCCTGTTCCGTTCGGGATTGTAAGTGCACGGAGCCGGGTGCCCAGCAGAGGGTGTTGGGCACAAAGGATGGCCTGTTTCCAGGGGTAAGTAAAGTCAGCTGCCCAGGTGCCTGATGTCAGTTTGAAGGTGGCAATTGTTCCTCCATGAGAAGCCAGGCTTCCAGTTTGTGGCAGCTTGCATCGCGAAGAAATCCTGTTCCGTTCGGGATTGTAGGTGGCCAAGGCCAGGTGCCCGGCAGAGGGAGTTTGGCACAAAAGAATGGCCTGTTTCCAGGGGTAAGTAAAGTCAGCTGCCCAGGTGCCTGATGTCAGTTTGTAGGAGGCCGTTGGCCCTCTAAGGGAAGCTAGTCTTCCAGTTTGTGGCAGCTTGCATCTGGAAGAAATCCAGTTCCGTTCGGGATTGTAGGTGGCCGGAGCCGGGTGCCCTGCTGAAGGAGTTGGGCACAAATAATGGCCTGTTTCCAGGGGTAAATAAAGGCAGCTGCCCAGGTGCCTGATGTCAGTTTGCAGATGGCAATTGTTCCACCATGGGAAGCCAGGCTTCCAGCTTGTGGCAGCTTGCATCTGGAAGAAATCCTGTTCCGTTCGGGATTGTAGGTGGCCGAGGCCAGGTGCCCGGCACAGGGAGTTGGGCACAAAGGATGGCCTGTTTCCAGGGGTAAGTAAAGTCAGCTTCCCAGGTGCCTGATGTCAGTTTGCAGATGGCAATTGCTCCTCCATGGGAAGCCAGGCTTCCTGCTTGTGGCAGCTTGCATCTGGAAGAAATCCTGTTCCATTCCGGATTGTAGTTGTCTGGATCCGGGTGCCCTGCTGAGGGAGTTGGGAACAAAGGATGGCCTGTTTCCAGGGGTAAGTAAAGTCAGCTGCCCAGGTGCCTGATGTCAGTTTGTAGGAGGCCTTTGGCCCTCCAAGGGAAGCCAGGCTTCCAGCTTGTGGCAGCTTGCATCTGGAAGAAATCCTGTTCCGTTTGGATTGTAGGTGGCCGAGGCCTGGTGCCCGGCAGAGGGAGTTGGGCACAAAGGATGGCCTGTTTCCAGGGGTAAGTAAAGTCAGCTGCCCAGGTGCCTGATGTCAGTTTGCAGGTGGCAATTGTTCCTCCATGGGAAGCCAGGCTTCCTGCTTGTGGCAGCTTGCATCTGGAAGAAATCCTGTTCCGTTCGGGATTGTAGGTGGCCGACGCCTGGTCCCCGGCAGAGGGAGTTGGGCACAAAGGATGGCCTGTTTCCAGGGGTAAAAAAAGTCAGCTGCCCAGGTGCCTGATGTCAGTTTGTAGGAGTCCTTTGGCCCTCTAAGGGAAGCTAGTCTTCCAGTTTGTGGCAGCTTGCATCTGGAAGAAATCCTGTTCCGTTCAGGATTGTAGGTGGCCGAGGCCAGGTGCCCGGCAGAGGGAGTTGGGCACAAAGGATGGCCTGTTTCCAGGGGTAAGTAAAGTCAGCTGCCCAGGTGCCTGATGTCAGTTTGTAGCAGGCCTTTGGCCCGCTAAGGGAAGGTAGTCTTCCAGTTTGTGGCAGCTTGCATCTGGAAGAAATCCTGTTCCGTTCGGGATTGTAGGTGGCCGAGGCCAGGTGCCCGGCAGAGGGAGTTGGGCACAAAGGATGGCCTGTTTCCAGGGGTAAGTAAAGTCAGCTGCCCTGGTGCCTGATGTCAGTTTGCAGATGGCAATTGTTCCTCCATGGGAAGCCAGGCTTCCAGCTTGTGGCAGCTTGCATCTGGAAGAAATCCTGTTCCGTTCGGGATTGTAGGTGGCCGAGGCCAGGTGCCCGGCACAGGGAGTTGGGCACAAAGGATGGCCTGTTTCCAGGGGTAAGTAAAGTCAGCTGCCCAGGTGCCTGATGTCAGTTTGCAGATGGCAATTGCTCCTCCATGGGAAGCCAGGCTTCATGCTTGTGGCAGCTTGCATCTGGAAGAAATCCTGTTCCATTCCGGATTGTAGTTGTCTGGATCCGGGTGCCCTGCTGAGGGAGTTGGGAACAAAGGATGGCCTGTTTCCAGGGGTAAGTAAAGTCAGCTGCCCAGGTGCCTGATGTCAGTTTGTAGGAGGCCTTTGGCCCTCCAAGGGAAGCCAGGCTTCCAGCTTGTGGCAGCTTGCATCTGGAAGAAATCCTGTTCCGTTTGGATTGTAGGTGGCCGAGGCCTGGTGCCCGGCAGAGGGAGTTGGGCACAAAGGATGGCCTGTTTCCAGGGGTAAGTAAAGTCAGCTGCCCAGGTGCCTGATGTCAGTTTGCAGGTGGCAATTGTTCCTCCATGGGAAGCCAGGCTTCCTGCTTGTGGCAGCTTGCATCTGGAAGAAATCCTGTTCCGTTCGGGATTGTAGGTGGCCGACGCCTGGTCCCCGGCAGAGGGAGTTGGGCACAAAGGATGGCCTGTTTCCAGGGGTAAATAAAGTCAGCTGCCCAGGTGCCTGATGTCAGTTTGTAGGAGTCCTTTGGCCCTCTAAGGGAAGCTAGTCTTCCAGTTTGTGGCAGCTTGCATCTGGAAGAAATCCTGTTCCGTTCAGGATTGTAGGTGGCCGAGGCCAGGTGCCCGGCAGAGGGAGTTGGGCACAAAGGATGGCCTGTTTCCAGGGGTAAGTAAAGTCAGCTGCCCAGGTGCCTGATGTCAGTTTGTAGCAGGCCTTTGGCCCGCTAAGGGAAGGTAGTCTTCCAGTTTGTGGCAGCTTGCATCTGGAAGAAATCCTGTTCCGTTCGGGATTGTAGGTGGCCGAGGCCAGGTGCCCGGCAGAGGGAGTTGGGCACAAAGGATGGCCTGTTTCCAGGGGTAAGTAAAGTCAGCTGCCCTGGTGCCTGATGTCAGTTTGCAGATGGCAATTGTTCCTCCATGGGAAGCCAGGCTTCCAGCTTGTGGCAGCTTCCATCTGGAAGAAATCCTGTTCCGTTCGGGATTGTAGGTGGCCAAGGCCACGTGCCCGGCAGGGGGAGTTTGGCACAAAGGATGGCCTGTTTCCAGGGGTAAGTGAAGTCAGCTGCCCAGGTGCCTGATGTCAGTTTGTAGGAGGCCTTTGGCCCTCCATGTGAAGCCAGCCTTCCAGTTTGTGGCAGCTTGCATCGCGAAGAAATCCTGTTCCGTTCGGAATTGTAGGTGGCCGAGGCCAGGTGCCCGGCAGATGGAGTTGGGCACAAAGGATGGCCTGTTTCCAGGGGTAAGTAAAGTCAGCTGCCCAGGTGCCTGATGTCAGTTTGTAGCAGGCCTTTGGCCTTCTAAGGGAAGGTAGTCTTCCAGTTTGTGGCAGCTTGCATCGCGAAGAAATCCTGTTCCGTTCGGGATTGTAGGTGGCCGAGGCCAGGTGCCCGGCACAGGGAGTTGGGCACAAAGGATGGCCTGTTTCCAGGGGTAAGCAAGGTCAGCTGCCCAGGTGCCTGATGTCAGTTTGTAGGAGGCCTTTGTCCCTCCAAGGGAAGCAAGTCTTCCAGTTTGTGGCAGCTTGCATCTGGAAGAAGTCCTGTTCCGTTTGGGATCGTAGGTGGCCGAGGCCTGGCGCCCGGCTGAGGGGTTTGGGAGCAAAGGATGGCCTGTTTCCACGGGTAAGTAAAGTCAGCTGCCCAGGTGCCTGATGTCAGTTTGTAGGAGGCCTTTGGCCCTCCAAGGGAAGCAAGTCTTCCAGTTTGTGGCAGCTTGCATCTGGAAGAAGTCCTGTTCCGTTCGGGATTGAAGGTGGCCGAAGCCAGGTGCCCGGCAGAGGGAGTTGGGCACAAAGGCTGGCCTGTTTCCAGGGGTAAGTAAAGTCAGCTGCCCAGGTGCCTGATGTCAGTTTGTAGGAGGCCTTTGGCCCTCCATGGGAAGCCAGGATTCCTGCTTGTGGCAGCTTGCATCTGGAAGAAATCCTGTTCCATTCGGGAATGTAGTTGTCCGGATCAGGGTGCCCTGCTGAGGGAGTTGGGAACAAAGGATGGCCTGTTTCCAGAGGTGAGTAAAATCAGCTGCCCAGGTGCCTGATGTCAGTTTGTAGGAGGCCTTTGGCCTTCCAAGGGAAGCAAGTCTTCCAGTTTGTAGCAGCTTGCATCGCGAAGAAATCCTGTTCCGTTTATGATCGGAGGTGGCCGAGGCCTGGCGCCCGGCTGAGGGAGTTGGGAACAAAGGATGGCCTGTTTCCAGGGGTAAGTAAAGTCAGCTGCCCAGGTGCCTGATGTCAGTTTGTAGGAGGCCTCTGGCCCTCCATGGGAAGCCAGGCTTCCTGCTTGTGGCAGCTTGCATCTGGAAGAAATCCTGTTCCGTTCGGGATTGTAAGTGCACGGAGCCGGGTGCCCAGCAGAGGGTGTTGGGCACAAAGGATGGCCTGTTTCCAGGGGTAAGTAAAGTCAGCTGCCCAGGTGCCTGATGTCAGTTTGAAGGTGGCAATTGTTCCTCCATGGGAAGCCAGGCTTCCAGTTTGTGGCAGCTTGCATCGCGAAGAAATCCTGTTCCGTTCGGGATTGTAGGTGGCCAAGGCCAGGTGCCCGGCAGAGGGAGTTTGGCACAAAAGAATGGCCTGTTTCCAGGGGTAAGTAAAGTCAGCTGCCCAGGTGCCTGATGTCAGTTTGTAGGAGGCCGTTGGCCCTCCATGGGAAGCCAGGCTTCCTGCTTGTGGCAGCTTGCATCTGGAAGAAATCCTGTTCCGTTTCCGATTGTAGGTGGTCGAGGCCTGGTGCCCGTCAGAGGGAGTTGGGCACAAATCATGGCCTGTTTCCAGGGGTAAGTAAAGTCAGCTGCCCAGGTGCCTGATGTCAGTTTGTAGGAGTCCTTTGGCCCTCTAAGGGAAGCTAGTCTTCCAGTTTGTGGCAGCTTGCATCTGGAAGAAATCCTGTTCCGTTCAGGATTGTAGGTGGCCGAGGCCAGGTGCCCGGCAGAGGGAGTTGGGCACAAAGGATGGCCTGTTTCCAGGGGTAAGTAAAGTCAGCTGCCCAGGTGCCTGATGTCAGTTTGTAGCAGGCCTTTGGCCCGCTAAGGGAAGGTAGTCTTCCAGTTTGTGGCAGCTTGCATCTGGAAGAAATCCTGTTCCGTTCGGGATTGTAGGTGGCCGAGGCCAGGTGCCCGGCAGAGGGAGTTGGGCACAAAGGATGGCCTGTTTCCAGGGGTAAGTAAAGTCAGCTGCCCTGGTGCCTGATGTCAGTTTGCAGATGGCAATTGTTCCTCCATGGGAAGCCAGGCTTCCAGCTTGTGGCAGCTTGCATCTGGAAGAAATCCTGTTCCGTTCGGGATTGTAGGTGGCCGAGGCCAGGTGCCCGGCACAGGGAGTTGGGCACAAAGGATGGCCTGTTTCCAGGGGTAAGTAAAGTCAGCTTCCCAGGTGCCTGATGTCAGTTTGCAGATGGCCATTGCTCCTCCATGGGAAGCCAGGCTTCATGCTTGTGGCAGCTTGCATCTGGAAGAAATCCTGTTCCATTCCGGATTGTAGTTGTCTGGATCCGGGTGCCCTGCTGAGGGAGTTGGGAACAAAGGATGGCCTGTTTCCAGGGGTAAGTAAAGTCAGCTGCCCAGGTGCCTGATGTCAG
This sequence comes from Chamaea fasciata, assembly GCF_029207755.1. NCBI lineage: Eukaryota > Metazoa > Chordata > Aves > Passeriformes > Sylviidae > Chamaea > Chamaea fasciata. Next base: position 30,492 of record NW_027094107.1, read on the forward strand.
TTTGTAGGAGGCCTTTGGCCCTCCAAGGGAAGCCAGGCTTCCAGCTTGTGGCAGCTTGCATCTGGAAGAAATCCTGTTCCGTTTGGATTGTAGGTGGCCGAGGCCTGGTGCCCGGCAGAGGGAGTTGGGCACAAAGGATGGCCTGTTTCCAGGGGTAAGTAAAGTCAGCTGCCCAGGTGCCTGATGTCAGTTTGCAGGTGGCAATTGTTCCTCCATGGGAAGCCATGCTTCCTGCTTGTGGCAGCTTGCATCTGGAAGAAATCCTGTTCCGTTCGGGATTGTAGGTGGCCGACGCCTGGTCCCCGGCAGAGGGAGTTGGGCACAAAGGATGGCCTGTTTCCAGGGGTAAATAAAGTCAGCTGCCCAGGTGCCTGATGTCAGTTTGTAGGAGTCCTTTGGCCCTCTAAGGGAAGCTAGTCTTCCAGTTTGTGGCAGCTTGCATCTGGAAGAAATCCTGTTCCGTTCAGGATTGTAGGTGGCCGAGGCCAGGTGCCCGGCAGAGGGAGTTGGGCACAAAGGATGGCCTGTTTCCAGGGGTAAGTAAAGTCAGCTGCCCAGGTGCCTGATGTCAGTTTGTAGCAGGCCTTTGGCCCGCTAAGGGAAGGTAGTCTTCCAGTTTGTGGCAGCTTGCATCTGGAAGAAATCCTGTTCCGTTCGGGATTGTAGGTGGCCGAGGCCAGGTGCCCGGCAGAGGGAGTTGGGCACAAAGGATGGCCTGTTTCCAGGGGTAAGTAAAGTCAGCTGCCCTGGTGCCTGATGTCAGTTTGCAGATGGCAATTGTTCCTCCATGGGAAGCCAGGCTTCCAGCTAGTGGCAGCTTCCATCTGGAAGAAATCCTGTTCCGTTCGGGATTGTAGGTGGCCAAGGCCACGTGCCCGGCAGGGGGAGTTTGGCACAAAGGATGGCCTGTTTCCAGGGGTAAGTGAAGTCAGCTGCCCAGGTGCCTGATGTCAGTTTGTAGGAGGCCTTTGGCCCTCCATGTGAAGCCAGCCTTCCAGTTTGTGGCAGCTTGCATCGCGAAGAAATCCTGTTCCGTTCGGAATTGTAGGTGGCCGAGGCCAGGTGCCCGGCAGATGGAGTTGGGCACAAAGGATGGCCTGTTTCCAGGGGTAAGTAAAGTCAGCTGCCCAGGTGCCTGATGTCAGTTTGTAGCAGGCCTTTGGCCCTCTAAGGGAAGGTAGTCTTCCAGTTTGTGGCAGCTTGCATCGCGAAGAAATCCTGTTCCGTTCGGGATTGTAGGTGGCCGAGGCCAGGTGCCCGGCACAGGGAGTTGGGCACAAAGGATGGCCTGTTTCCAGGGGTAAGCAAGGTCAGCTGCCCAGGTGCCTGATGTCAGTTTGTAGGAGGCCTTTGTCCCTCCAAGGGAAGCAAGTCTTCCAGTTTGTGGCAGCTTGCATCTGGAAGAAGTCCTGTTCCGTTTGGGATCGTAGGTGGCCGAGGCCTGGCGCCCGGCTGAGGGGTTTGGGAGCAAAGGATGGCCTGTTTCCACGGGTAAGTAAAGTCAGCTGCCCAGGTGCCTGATGTCAGTTTGTAGGAGGCCTTTGGCCCTCCAAGGGAAGCAAGTCTTCCAGTTTGTGGCAGCTTGCATCTGGAAGAAGTCCTGTTCCGTTCGGGATTGAAGGTGGCCGAAGCCAGGTGCCCGGCAGAGGGAGTTGGGCACAAAGGATGGCCTGTTTCCAGGGGTAAGTAAAGTCAGCTGCCCAGGTGCCTGATGTCAGTTTGTAGGAGGCCTTTGGCCCTCCATGGGAAGCCAGGATTCCTGCTTGTGGCAGCTTGCATCTGGAAGAAATCCTGTTCCATTCGGGAATGTAGTTGTCCGGATCAGGGTGCCCTGCTGAGGGAGTTGGGAACAAAGGATGGCCTGTTTCCAGAGGTAAGTAAAGTCAGATGCCCAGGTGCCTGATGTCAGTTTGTAGGAGGCCTTTGGCCTTCCAAGGGAAGCAAGTCTTCCAGTTTGTAGCAGCTTGCATCGCGAAGAAATCCTGTTCCGTTTAGGATCGGAGGTGGCCGAGGCCTGGCGCCCGGCTGAGGGAGTTGGGAACAAAGGATGGCCTGTTTCCAGGGGTAAGTAAAGTCAGCTGCCCAGGTGCCTGATGTCAGTTTGTAGGAGGCCTCTGGCCCTCCATGGGAAGCCAGGCTTCCTGCTTGTGGCAGCTTGCATCTGGAAGAAATCCTGTTCCGTTCGGGATTGTAAGTGCACGGAGCCGGGTGCCCAGCAGAGGGTGTTGGGCACAAAGGATGGCCTGTTTCCAGGGGTAAGTAAAGTCAGCTGCCCAGGTGCCTGATGTCAGTTTGAAGGTGGCAATTGTTCCTCCATGGGAAGCCAGGCTTCCAGTTTGTGGCAGCTTGCATCGCGAAGAAATCCTGTTCCGTTCGGGATTGTAGGTGGCCAAGGCCAGGTGCCCGGCAGAGGGAGTTTGGCACAAAAGAATGGCCTGTTTCCAGGGGTAAGTAAAGTCAGCTGCCCAGGTGCCTGATGTCAGTTTGTAGGAGGCCGTTGGCCCTCCATGGGAAGCCAGGCTTCCTGCTTGTGGCAGCTTGAATCTGGAAGAAATCCTGTTCCGTTTCCGATTGTAGGTGGTCGAGGCCTGGTGCCCGTCAGAGGGAGTTGGGCACAAAGGATGGCCTGTTTCAAGAGGTAAGTAAAGACAGCTGCCCAGGTGCCTGATGTCAGTTTGTAGCAGGCCTTTGGCCCTCTAAGGGAAGGTAGTCTTCCAGTTTGTGGCAGCTTGCATCTGGAAGAAATCCTGTTCCGTTTAGGATCGTAGGTGGCCGAGGCCTGGTGCCCGGCTGAGGGAGTTGGGAACAAAGGATGGCCTGTTTCCAGGGGTAAGTAAAGTCAGCTGCCCAGGTGCCTGGTGTCAGTTTGTAGGAGGCCTTTGGCCCTCCAAGTGACGCAAGTCTTCCAGTTGTGGCAGCTTGCATCTGGAAGAAATCCTGTTCTGTTCGGGATTGTAGGCGGCCGAGGCCTGGTGCCCGGCTGAGGGAGTTGGGCACAAAGGATGGCCTGTTTCCACGGTAAGTAAAGTCAGCTGGCCAGGTGCCTGATGTCAGTTTGTTGCAGGCCTTTGGCCCTCCAAGGGAATCTAGTTATCCAGTTTGTGGCAGCTTGCATCTGGAAGAAATCCTATTCCATTCGGGATTGCAGGTGGCCAAGGCCAGGTGACCGGCAGAGGGAGTTGGGCACAAATGATGGCCTGTTTCCAGGGGTAAGTAAAGTCAGCTGCCCAGGTGCCTGATGTCAGTTTGTAGGAGGCCTTTGGCCCTCCATGGGAAGCCAGCCTTCCAGCTTGTGGCAGCTTGCATCTTGAAGAAATCATGTTCCGTTTGGGATCGTAGGTCGCCGAGGCCTGGTGCCCGGCTAGAGGAGTTGGGAACAAAGGATGGCCTGTTTCCAGAGGTAAGTAAAGTCAGCTGCCCAGGTGCCTGATGTCAGTTTGTAGGAGGCCTTTGTCCCTCTAAGGGAAGCTAGTCTTCCAGTTTGTGGCAGCTTGCATCTGGAAGAAATCCTGTTCTGTTCGGGATTGTAGGTGCCTGGAGCCCGGTGCCCTGCTGTGGGAGTTGGGCACAAATGATGGCCTGTTTCCAGGGGTAAATAAAGTCAGCTGCCCAGGTGCCTGATGTAAATTTGTAGTAGGCCTTTGGCTCTCCAAGGGAAGCCAGGCTTCCAGCTTGTGGCAGCTTGCATCTGGAAGAAATCCAGTTCCGTTCGGGATTGTAGATGGCCGGAGCCGGATGCCCTCCTGAGGGAGTTGGGCACAAATGATGGCCTGTTTCCAGGGGTAAATAAAGTCAGCTGCCCAGGTACCTGATGTCAATTTGTAGTAGGCCTTTGGCTCTCCAAGGGAAGCCAGGCTTCCAGTTTGTGGCAGCTTGCATCTGGAAGAAATGCTGTTCCGTTTGGGATTGTAGGTGGCCGAGGCCAGGTGCCCGGCACAGGGAGTTGGGCACAAAGGATGGCCTGTTTCCAGGGGTAAGTAAAGTCAGCTGCCCAGGTGCCTGATGTAAGTTTGTAGGAGGCCTTTGGCCCTCCATGGGAAGCCAGGCTTCCTGCTTGGCAGCTTGCATCTGGAAGAAATCCAGTTCCGTTCGGGACTGTAGGTGGCCGGAGCCGGGTGCCCTGCTGAGGGAGTTGGGCACAAATAATGGCCTGTTTCCAGGGGTAAATAAAGGCAGCTGCCCAGGTGCCTGATGTCAATTTGTAGTAGGCCTTTGGCTCTCCAAGGGAAGCCAGACTTCGAGCTTGTGGCAGCTTGCATCTGGAAGAAATCCTGTTCCGTTTGGGATTGTAGGTGGCCGAGGCCTGGTGCCCGGCAGAGGGAGTTGGGAACAAAGGATGGCCTGTTTCCAGGGGTAAGTAAAGTCAGCTGCCCAGGTGCCTGATGTCAGTTTGCAGGTTGTAATTGTTCCTCCATGAGAAGCCAGGCTTCCTGCTTGTGGCAGCTTGCATCTGGAAGAAATCCTGTTCCGTTCGGGATTGTAGGTGGCCGGAGCCGGGTGCCCTGCTGAGGGAGTTGGGCACAAATGATGGCCTGTTTCAAGGGGTAAATAAAGTCAGCTGCCCAGGTGCCTGATGTCAATTTGTAGTAGGCCTTTGGCTCTCCAAGGGAAGCCAGGCTTCCAGCTTATGGCAGCTTGCATCTGGAAGAAATCCTGTTCCGTTTGGGATTATAGGTGGCCGAGGCCTGGTGCCCGGCAGAGGGAGTTGGGCACAAAGGATGGCCTGTTCCCAGGGGTAAGTAAAGTCAGCTGCCCAGGTGCCTGATGTCTGTTTCTAGCAGGCCTTTGGCCCGCTAAGGGAAGGTAATCTTCCAGTTTGTGGCAGCTTGCATCTGGAAGAAATCCTGTTCCGTTCGGGATTGTAGGTGGCCGAGGCCAGGTGCCCGGCAGAGGGAGTTGGGCACAAAGGATGGCCTGTTTCCAGGGGTAAGTAAAGTCAGCTGCCCAGGTGCCTGATGTCAGTTTTCAGATGGCAATTGTTCCACCATGGGAAGCCAGGCTTCCAGCTTGTGGCAGCTTGCATCTGGAAGAAATCCTGTTCCGTTTCCGATTGTAAGTGCACGGTGCCGGGTGCCCAGCAGAGGGTGTTGGGCACAAAGGATGGCCTGTTTCCAGGGGTAAGTAAAGTCAGCTGCCCAGGTGCCTGATGTCAGTTTGAAGGTGGCAATTGTTCCCCCATGGGACGCCAGGCTTCCAGTTTGTGGCAGCTTGCATCTGGAAGAAATCCTGTTCCGTTCGGGATTGTAGGTGGCCAAGGCCAGGTGCCGGGCAGAGGGAGTTTGGCACAAAAAAATGGCCTGTTTCCAGGGGTAAGTAAAGTCAGCTGCCCAGGTGCCTGATGTCAGTTTGTAGGAGGCCGTTGGCCCTCCATGGGAAGCCAGGCTTCCTGCTTGTGGCAGCTTGCATCTGGAAGAAATCCTGTTCCGTTTCCGATTGTAGGTGGTCGAGGCCTGGTGCCCGGCAGAGGGAGTTGGGCACAAAGGATGGCCTGTTTCAAGAGGTAAGTAAAGACAGCTGCCCAGGTGCCTGATGTCAGTTTGTAGCAGGCCTTTGGCCCTCTAAGGGAAGGTAGTCTTCCAGTTTGTGGCAGCTTGCATCTGGAAGAAATCCTGTTCCGTTTAGGATCGTAGGTGGCCGAGGCCTGGTGCCCGGCTGAGGGAGTTGGGAACAAAGGATGGCCTGTTTCCAGGGGTAAATAAAGTCAGCTGCCCAGGTGCCTGGTGTCAGTTTGTAGGAGGCCTTTGGCCCTCCAAGGGACGCAAGTCTTCCAGTTGTGGCAGCTTGCATCTGGAAGAAATCCTGTTCTGTTCGGGATTGTAGGCGGCCGAGGCCTGGTGCCCGGCTGAGGGAGTTGGGCACAAAGGATGGCCTGTTTCCAAGGGTAAGTAAAGTCAGCTGCCCAGGTGCCTGATGTCAGTTTGTAGCAGGCCTTTGGCCCTCCAAGGGAAACTAGTCTTCCAGTTTGTGGCAGCTTGCATCTGGAAGAAATCCTGTTCTGTTTGGGATTGTAGGTGGCCGAGGCCTGCTGCCCGGCAGAGGGAGTTGGGCACAAAGGATGGCCTGTTTCCAGAGGTAAGTAAAGTCAGCTGCCCAGGTGCCTGATGTCAGTTTGTAGGAGGCCTTTGTCCCTCTAAGGGAAGCTAGTCTTCCAGTTTGTGGCAGCTTGCATCTGGAAGAAATCCAGTTCCGTTCGGGATTGTAGGTGGCCGGAGCCGGGTGCCCTGCTGAAGGAGTTGGGCACAAATAATGGCCTGTTTCCAGGGGTAAATAAAGGCAGCTGCCCAGGTGCCTGATGTCAATTTGTAGTAGGCCTTTGGCTCTCCAAGGGAAGCCAGACTTCGAGCTTGTGGCAGCTTGCATCTGGAAGAAATCCTGTTCCGTTCAGGATTGTAGGTGGCCGAGGCCTGGTGCCCGGCAGAGGGAGTTGGGAACAAAGGATGGCCTGTTTCCAGGGGTAAGTAAAGTCAGCTGCCCAGGTGCCTGATGTCAGTTTGCAGGCTGTAATTGTTCCTCCATGAGAAGCCAGGTTTCCTGCTTCTGGCAGCTTGCATCTGGAAGAAATCCTGTTCCGTTCGGGATTGTAGGTGGCCGGAGCCGGGTGCCCTGCTGAGGGAGTTGGGCACAAATGATGGCCTGTTTCCAGGGGTAAATAAAGTCAGCTGCCCAGGTGCCTGATGTCAATTTGTAGTAGGCCTTTGGCTCTCCAAGGGAAGCCAGGCTTCCAGCTTATGGCAGCTTGCATCTGGAAGAAATCCTGTTCCGTTTGGGATTATAGGTGGCCAAGGCCTGGTGCCCGGCAGAGGGAGTTGGGCACAAAGGATGGCCTGTTCCCAGGGGTAAGTAAAGTCAGCTGCCCAGGTGCCTGATGTCAGTTTCTAGCAGGCCTTTGGCCCGCTAAGGGAAGGTAATCTTCCAGTTTGTGGCAGCTTGCATCTGGAAGAAATCCTGTTCCGTTTGGGATTGTAGGTGGCCGAGGCCAGGTGCCCGGCACAGGGAGTTGGGCAGAAAGGATGGCCTGTTTCCAGGGGTAAGTAAAGTCAGCTGCCCAGGTGCCTGATGTCAGTTTGCAGATGGCAATTGTTCCACCATGGGAAGCCAGGCTTCCAGCTTGTGGCAGCTTGCATCTGGAAGAAATCCTGTTCCGTTCGGGATTGTAGGTGGCCGAGGCCAGGTGCCCGGCACAGGGAGTTGGGCACAAAGGATGGCCTGTTTCCAGGGGTAAGTAAAGTCAGCTTCCCAGGTGCCTGATGTCAGTTTGCAGATGGCAATTGCTCCTCCATGGGAAGCCAGGCTTCCTGCTTGTGGCAGCTTGCATCTGGAAGAAATCCTGTTCCATTCCGGATTGTAGTTGTCTGGATCCGGGTGCCCTGCTGAGGGAGTTGGGCACAAAGGATGGCCTGTTTCCAGGGGTAAGTAAAGTCAGCTGCCCAGGTGCCTGATGTCAGTTTGCAGGTGGCAATTGTTCATCCATGGGAAGCCAGGCTTCCTGCTTGTGGCAGCTTGCATCTGGAAGAAATCCTGTTCCGTTCGGGATTGTAGGTGGCCGACGCCTGGTCCCCGGCAGAGGGAGTTGGGCACAAAGGATGGCCTGTTTCCAGGGGTAAAAAAAGTCAGCTGCCCAGGTGCCTGATGTCAGTTTGTAGGAGTCCTTTGGCCCTCTAAGGGAAGCTAGTCTTCCAGTTTGTGGCAGCTTGCATCTGGAAGAAATCCTGTTCCGTTCGGGATTGTAGGTGGCCGAGGCCAGGTGCCCGGCAGAGGGAGTTGGGCACAAAGGATGGCCTGTTTCCAGGGGTAAGTAAAGTCAGCTGCCCAGGTGCCTGATGTCAGTTTGTAGCAGGCCTTTGGCCCGCTAAGGGAAGGTAGTCTTCCAGTTTGTGGCAGCTTGCATCTGGAAGAAATCCTGTTCCGTTCGGGATTGTAGGTGGCCGAGGCCAGGTGCCCGGCAGAGGGAGTTGGGCACAAAGGATGGCCTGTTTCCAGGGGTAAGTAAAGTCAGCTGCCCTGGTGCCTGATGTCAGTTTGCAGATGGCAATTGTTCCTCCATGGGAAGCCAGGCTTCCAGCTTGTGGCAGCTTCCATCTGGAAGAAATCCTGTTCCGTTCGGGATTGTAGGTGGCCAAGGCCACGTGCCCGGCAGGGGGAGTTTGGCACAAAGGATGGCCTGTTTCCAGGGGTAAGTGAAGTCAGCTGCCCAGGTGCCTGATGTCAGTTTGTAGGAGGCCTTTGGCCCTCCATGTGAAGCCAGCCTTCCAGTTTGTGGCAGCTTGCATCGCGAAGAAATCCTGTTCCGTTCGGAATTGTAGGTGGCCGAGGCCAGGTGCCCGGCAGATGGAGTTGGGCACAAAGGATGGCCTGTTTCCAGGGGTAAGTAAAGTCAGCTGCCCAGGTGCCTGATGTCAGTTTGTAGCAGGCCTTTGGCCCTCTAAGGGAAGGTAGTCTTCCAGTTTGTGGCAGCTTGCATCGCGAAGAAATCCTGTTCCGTTCGGGATTGTAGGTGGCCGAGGCCAGGTGCCCGGCACAGGGAGTTGGGCACAAAGGATGGCCTGTTTCCAGGGGTAAGCAAGGTCAGCTGCCCAGGTGCCTGATGTCAGTTTGTAGGAGGCCTTTGTCCCTCCAAGGGAAGCAAGTCTTCCAGTTTGTGGCAGCTTGCATCTGGAAGAAGTCCTGTTCCGTTTGGGATCGTAGGTGGCCGAGGCCTGGCGCCCGGCTGAGGGGTTTGGGAGCAAAGGATGGCCTGTTTCCACGGGTAAGTAAAGTCAGCTGCCCAGGTGCCTGATGTCAGTTTGTAGGAGGCCTTTGGCCCTCCAAGGGAAGCAAGTCTTCCAGTTTGTGGCAGCTTGCATCTGGAAGAAGTCCTGTTCCGTTCGGGATTGAAGGTGGCCGAAGCCAGGTGCCCGGCAGAGGGAGTTGGGCACAAAGGATGGCCTGTTTCCAGGGGTAAGTAAAGTCAGCTGCCCAGGTGCCTGATGTCAGTTTGTAGGAGGCCTTTGGCCCTCCATGGGAAGCCAGGCTTCCTGCTTGTGGCAGCTTGCATCTGGAAGAAATCCTGTTCCGTTCGGGATTGTAGGTGCACGGAGCCGGGTGCCCAGCAGAGGGAGTTGGGCACAAAGGATGGCCTGTTTCCAGGGGTAAGTAAAGTCAGCTGCCCAGGTGCCTGATGTCAGTTTGTAGGAGGCCTTTGGCCCTCCAAGGGAAGCCAGGCTTCCAGCTTGTGGCAGCTTGCATCTGGAAGAAATCCTGTTCCGTTTGGGATTGTAGGTGGCCGAGGCCTGGTGCCCGGCAGAGGGAGTTGGGCACAAAGGATGGCCTGTTTCCAGGGGTAAGTAAAGTCAGCTGCCCAGGTGCCTGATGTCAGTTTGCAGGTGGCAATTGTTCCTCCATGGGAAGCCAGGCTTCCTGCTTGTGGCAGCTTGCATCTGGAAGAAATCCTGTTCCGTTCGGGATTGTAGGTGGCCGACGCCTGGTCCCCGGCAGAGGGAGTTGGGCACAAAGGATGGCCTGTTTCCAGGGGTAAAAAAAGTCAGCTGCCCAGGTGCCTGATGTCAGTTTGTAGGAGTCCTTTGGCCCTCTAAGGGAAGCTAGTCTTCCAGTTTGTGGCAGCTTGCATCTGGAAGAAATCCTGTTCCGTTCGGGATTGTAGGTGGCCGAGGCCAGGTGCCCGGCAGAGGGAGTTGGGCACAAAGGATGGCCTGTTTCCAGGGGTAAGTAAAGTCAGCTGCCCAGGTGCCTGATGTCAGTTTGTAGCAGGCCTTTGGCCCGCTAAGGGAAGGTAGTCTTCCAGTTTGTGGCAGCTTGCATCTGGAAGAAATCCTGTTCCGTTCGGGATTGTAGGTGGCCGAGGCCAGGTGCCCGGCAGAGGGAGTTGGGCACAAAGGATGGCCTGTTTCCAGGGGTAAGTAAAGTCAGCTGCCCTGGTGCCTGATGTCAGTTTCCAGATGGCAATTGTTCCTCCATGGGAAGCCAGGCTTCCAGCTTGTGGCAGCTTCCATCTGGAAGAAATCCTGTTCCGTTCGGGATTGTAGGTGGCCAAGGCCACGTGCCCGGCAGGGGGAGTTTGGCACAAAGGATGGCCTGTTTCCAGGGGTAAGTGAAGTCAGCTGCCCAGGTGCCTGATGTCAGTTTGTAGGAGGCCTTTGGCCCTCCATGTGAAGCCAGCCTTCCAGTTTGTGGCAGCTTGCATCGCAAAGAAATCCTGTTCCGTTCGGAATTGTAGGTGGCCGAGGCCAGGTGCCCGGCAGATGGAGTTGGGCACAAAGGATGGCCTGTTTCCAGGGGTAAGTAAAGTCAGCTGCCCAGGTGCCTGATGTCAGTTTGTAGCAGGCCTTTGGCCCTCTAAGGGAAGGTAGTCTTCCAGTTTGTGGCAGCTTGCATCGCGAAGAAATCCTGTTCCGTTCGGGATTGTAGGTGGCCGAGGCCAGGTGCCCGGCACAGGGAGTTGGGCACAAAGGATGGCCTGTGTCCAGGGGTAAGCAAGGTCAGCTGCCCAGGTGCCTGATGTCAGTTTGTAGGAGGCCTTTGTCCCTCCAAGGGAAGCAAGTCTTCCAGTTTGTGGCAGCTTGCATCTGGAAGAAGTCCTGTTCCGTTTGGGATCGTAGGTGGCCGAGGCCAGGAGCCCGGCTGAGGGGTTTGGGAACAAAGGATGGCCTGTTTCCAGAGGTAAGTAAAGTCAGCTGCCCAGGTGCCTGATGTCAGTTTGTAGGAGGCCTTTGTCCCTCTAAGGGAAGCTAGTCTTCCAGTTTGTGGCAGCTTGCATCTGGAAGAAATCCAGTTCCGTTCGGGATTGTAGGTGGCCGGAGCCGGGTGCCCTGCTGAAGGAGTTGGGCACAAATAATGGCCTGTTTCCAGGGGTAAATAAAGGCAGCTGCCCAGGTGCCTGATGTCAATTTGTAGTAGGCCTTTGGCTCTCCAAGGGAAGCCAGACTTCGAGCTTGTGGCAGCTTGCATCTGGAAGAAATCCTGTTCCGTTCAGGATTGTAGGTGGCCGAGGCCTGGTGCCCGGCAGAGGGAGTTGGGAACAAAGGATGGCCTGTTTCCAGGGGTAAGTAAAGTCAGCTGCCCAGGTGCCTGATGTCAGTTTGCAGGCTGTAATTGTTCCTCCATGAGAAGCCAGGTTTCCTGCTTCTGGCAGCTTGCATCTGGAAGAAATCCTGTTCCGTTCGGGATTGTAGGTGGCCGGAGCCGGGTGCCCTGCTGAGGGAGTTGGGCACAAATGATGGCCTGTTTCCAGGGGTAAATAAAGTCAGCTGCCCAGGTGCCTGATGTCAATTTGTAGTAGGCCTTTGGCTCTCCAAGGGAAGCCAGGCTTCCAGCTTATGGCAGCTTGCATCTGGAAGAAATCCTGTTCCGTTTGGGATTATAGGTGGCCAAGGCCTGGTGCCCGGCAGAGGGAGTTGGGCACAAAGGATGGCCTGTTCCCAGGGGTAAGTAAAGTCAGCTGCCCAGGTGCCTGATGTCAGTTTCTAGCAGGCCTTTGGCCCGCTAAGGGAAGGTAATCTTCCAGTTTGTGGCAGCTTGCATCTGGAAGAAATCCTGTTCCGTTTGGGATTGTAGGTGGCAGAGGCCAGGTGCCCGGCACAGGGAGTTGGGCAGAAAGGATGGCCTGTTTCCAGGGGTAAGTAAAGTCAGCTGCCCAGGTGCCTGATGTCAGTTTGCAGATGGCAATTGTTCCACCATGGGAAGCCAGGCTTCCAGCTTGTGGCAGCTTGCATCTGGAAGAAATCCTGTTCCGTTCGGGATTGTAGGTGGCCGAGGCCAGGTGCCCGGCACAGGGAGTTGGGCACAAAGGATGGCCTGTTTCCAGGGGTAAGTAAAGTCAGCTTCCCAGGTGCCTGATGTCAGTTTGCAGATGGCAATTGCTCCTCCATGGGAAGCCAGGCTTCCTGCTTGTGGCAGCTTGCATCTGGAAGAAATCCTGTTCCATTCCGGATTGTAGTTGTCTGGATCCGGGTGCCCTGCTGAGGGAGTTGGGATCAAAGGATGGCCTGTTTCCAGGGGTAAGTAAAGTCAGCTGCCCAGGTGCCTGATGTCAGTTTGTAGGAGGCCTTTGGCCCTCCAAGGGAAGCCAGGCTTCCAGCTTGTGGCAGCTTGCATCTGGAAGAAATCCTGTTCCGTTTGGATTGTAGGTGGCCGAGGCCTGGTGCCCGGCAGAGGGAGTTGGGCACAAAGGATGGCCTGTTTCCAGGGGTAAGTAAAGTCAGCTGCCCAGGTGCCTGATGTCAGTTTGCAGGTGGCAATTGTTCATCCATGGGAAGCCAGGCTTCCTGCTTGTGGCAGCTTGCATCTGGAAGAAATCCTGTTCCGTTCGGGATTGTAGGTGGCCGACGCCTGGTCCCCGGCAGAGGGAGTTGGGCACAAAGGATGGCCTGTTTCCAGGGGTAAAAAAAGTCAGCTGCCCAGGTGCCTGATGTCAGTTTGTAGGAGTCCTTTGGCCCTCTAAGGGAAGCTAGTCTTCCAGTTTGTGGCAGCTTGCATCTGGAAGAAATCCTGTTCCGTTCAGGATTGTAGGTGGCCGAGGCCAGGTGCCCGGCAGAGGGAGTTGGGCACAAAGGATGGCCTGTTTCCAGGGGTAAGTAAAGTCAGCTGCCCAGGTGCCTGATGTCAGTTTGTAGCAGGCCTTTGGCCCGCTAAGGGAAGGTAGTCTTCCAGTTTGTGGCAGCTTGCATCTGGAAGAAATCCTGTTCCGTTCGGGATTGTAGGTGGCCGAGGCCAGGTGCCCGGCAGAGGGAGTTGGGCACAAAGGATGGCCTGTTTCCAGGGGTAAGTAAAGTCAGCTGCCCTGGTGCCTGATGTCAGTTTGCAGATGGCAATTGTTCCTCCATGGGAAGCCAGGCTTCCAGCTTGTGGCAGCTTCCATCTGGAAGAAATCCTGTTCCGTTCGGGATTGTAGGTGGCCAAGGCCACGTGCCCGGCAGGGGGAGTTTGGCACAAAGGATGGCCTGTTTCCAGGGGTAAGTGAAGTCAGCTGCCCAGGTGCCTGATGTCAGTTTGTAGGAGGCCTTTGGCCCTCCATGTGAAGCCAGCCTTCCAGTTTGTGGCAGCTTGCATCGCGAAGAAATCCTGTTCCGTTCGGAATTGTAGGTGGCCGAGGCCAGGTGCCCGGCAGATGGAGTTGGGCACAAAGGATGGCCTGTTTCCAGGGGTAAGTAAAGTCAGCTGCCCAGGTGCCTGATGTCAGTTTGTAGCAGGCCTTTGGCCCTCTAAGGGAAGGTAGTCTTCCAGTTTGTGGCAGCTTGCATCTGGAAGAAGTCCTGTTCCGTTTGGGATCGTAGGTGGCCGAGGCCTGGCGCCCGGCTGAGGGGTTTGGGAGCAAAGGATGGCCTGTTTCCACGGGTAAGTAAAGTCAGCTGCCCAGGTGCCTGATGTCAGTTTGTAGGAGGCCTTTGGCCCTCCAAGGGAAGCAAGTCTTCCAGTTTGTGGCAGCTTGCATCTGGAAGAAGTCCTGTTCCGTTCGGGATTGAAGGTGGCCGAAGCCAGGTGCCCGGCAGAGGGAGTTGGGCACAAAGGATGGCCTGTTTCCAGGGGTAAGTAAAGTCAGCTGCCCAGGTGCCTGATGTCAGTTTGTAGGAGGCCTTTGGCCCTCCATGGGAAGCCAGGCTTCCTGCTTGTGGCAGCTTGCATCTGGAAGAAATCCTGTTCCGTTCGGGATTGTAGGTGCACGGAGCCGGGTGCCCAGCAGAGGGAGTTGGGCACAAAGGATGGCCTGTTTCCAGGGGTAAGTAAAGTCAGCTGCCCAGGTGCCTGATGTCAGTTTGTAGGAGGCCTTTGGCCCTCCAAGGGAAGCCAGGCTTCCAGCTTGTGGCAGCTTGCATCTGGAAGAAATCCTGTTCCGTTTGGGATTGTAGGTGGCCGAGGCCTGGTGCCCGGCAGAGGGAGTTGGGCACAAAGGATGGCCTGTTTCCAGGGGTAAGTAAAGTCAGCTGCCCAGGTGCCTGATGTCAGTTTGCAGGTGGCAATTGTTCCTCCATGGGAAGCCAGGCTTCCTGCTTGTGGCAGCTTGCATCTGGAAGAAATCCTGTTCCGTTCGGGATTGTAGGTGGCCGACGCCTGGTCCCCGGCAGAGGGAGTTGGGCACAAAGGATGGCCTGTTTCCAGGGGTAAAAAAAGTCAGCTGCCCAGGTGCCTGATGTCAGTTTGTAGGAGTCCTTTGGCCCTCTAAGGGAAGCTAGTCTTCCAGTTTGTGGCAGCTTGCATCTGGAAGAAATCCTGTTCCGTTCAGGATTGTAGGTGGCCGAGGCCAGGTGCCCGGCAGAGGGAGTTGGGCACAAAGGATGGCCTGTTTCCAGGGGTAAGTAAAGTCAGCTGCCCAGGTGCCTGATGTCAGTTTGTAGCAGGCCTTTGGCCCGCTAAGGGAAGGTAGTCTTCCAGTTTGTGGCAGCTTGCATCTGGAAGAAATCCTGTTCCGTTCGGGATTGTAGGTGGCCGAGGCCAGGTGCCCGGCAGAGGGAGTTGGGCACAAAGGATGGCCTGTTTCCAGGGGTAAGTAAAGTCAGCTGCCCTGGTGCCTGATGTCAGTTTCCAGATGGCAATTGTTCCTCCATGGGAAGCCAGGCTTCCAGCTTGTGGCAGCTTCCATCTGGAAGAAATCCTGTTCCGTTCGGGATTGTAGGTGGCCAAGGCCACGTGCCCGGCAGGGGGAGTTTGGCACAAAGGATGGCCTGTTTCCAGGGGTAAGTGAAGTCAGCTGCCCAGGTGCCTGATGTCAGTTTGTAGGAGGCCTTTGGCCCTCCATGTGAAGCCAGCCTTCCAGTTTGTGGCAGCTTGCATCGCAAAGAAATCCTGTTCCGTTCGGAATTGTAGGTGGCCGAGGCCAGGTGCCCGGCAGATGGAGTTGGGCACAAAGGATGGCCTGTTTCCAGGGGTAAGTAAAGTCAGCTGCCCAGGTGCCTGATGTCAGTTTGTAGCAGGCCTTTGGCCCTCTAAGGGAAGGTAGTCTTCCAGTTTGTGGCAGCTTGCATCGCGAAGAAATCCTGTTCCGTTCGGGATTGTAGGTGGCCGAGGCCAGGTGCCCGGCACAGGGAGTTGGGCACAAAGGATGGCCTGTGTCCAGGGGTAAGCAAGGTCAGCTGCCCAGGTGCCTGATGTCAGTTTGTAGGAGGCCTTTGTCCCTCCAAGGGAAGCAAGTCTTCCAGTTTGTGGCAGCTTGCATCTGGAAGAAGTCCTGTTCCGTTTGGGATCGTAGGTGGCCGAGGCCAGGAGCCCGGCTGAGGGGTTTGGGAACAAAGGATGGCCTGTTTCCAGGGGTAAGTAAAGTCAGCTGCCCAGGTGCCTGATGTCAGTTTGTAGGAGGCCTTTGGCCCTCCATGGGAAGCCAGGATTCCTGCTTGTGGCAGCTTGCATCTGGAAGAAATCCTGTTCCATTCGGGAATGTAGTTGTCCGGATCAGGGTGCCCTGCTGAGGGAGTTGGGAACAAAGGATGGCCTGTTTCCAGAGGTAAGTAAAGTCAGCTGCCCAGGCGCCTGATGTCAGTTCTTAGGAGGCCTTTGGCCCTCCATGGGAAGCCAGGCTTCCTGCTTGTGGCTGCTTGCATCTCAAGAAATCCTGTTCCGTTTCCGATTGTAGGTGGCCGAGGCCTGATACCCGGCAGAGGGAGTTGGGCACAAAGGATGGCCTCTTTCCAGAGGTAAGTAAAGTCAGCTGCCCAGGTGCCTGATGTCAGTTTGTAGGAGGCCTTTGGCCTTCCAAGGGAAGCAAGTCTTCCAGTTTGTAGCAGCTTGCATCGCGAAGAAATCCTGTTCCGTTTAGGATCGGAGGTGGCCGAGGCCTGGCGCCCGGCTGAGAAAGTTGGGAACAAAGGATGGCCTGTTTCCAGGGGTAAGTAAAGTCAACTGCCCAGGTGCCTGATGTCAGTTTGTAGGAGGCCTTTGGCCCTCCATGGGAAGCCAGGCTTCCTGCTTGTGGCAGCTTGCATCTGGAAGAAATCCTGTTCCGTTCGGGATTGTAAGTGCACGGAGCCGGGTGCCCAGCAGAGGGTGTTGGGCACAAAGGATGGCCTGTTTCCAGGGGTAAGTAAAGTCAGCTGCCCAGGTGCCTGATGTCAGTTTGAAAATGGCAATTGTTCCTCCATGGGAAGCCAGGCTTCCAGTTTGTGGCAGCTTGCATCTGGAAGAAATCCTGTTCCGTTCGGGATTGTAGGTGGCCAAGGCCAGGTGCCCGGCAGAGGGAGTTTGGCACAAAAGAATGGCCTGTTTCCAGGGGTAAGTAAAGTCAGCTGCCCAGGTGCCTGATGTCAGTTTGTAGGAGGCCGTTGGCCCTCCATGGGAAGCCAGGCTTCCTGCTTGTGGCAGCTTGCATCTGGAAGAAATCCTGTTCCGTTTCCGATTGTAGGTGGTCGAGGCCTGGTGCCCGTCAGAGGGAGTTGGGCACAAAGGATGGCCTGTTTCAAGAGGTAAGTAAAGACAGCTGCCCAGGTGCCTGATGTCAGTTTGTAGCAGGCCTTTGGCCCGCTAAGGGAAGGTAGTCTTCCAGTTTGTGGCAGCTTGCATCTGGAAGAAATCCTGTTCCGTTTAGGATCGTAGGTGGCCGAGGCCTGGTGCCCGGCTGAGGGAGTTGGGAACAAAGGATGGCCTGTTTCCAGGGGTAAGTAAAGTCAGCTGCCCAGGTGCCTGGTGTCAGTTTGTAGGAGGCCTTTGGCCCTCCAAGGGACGCAAGTCTTCCAGTTGTGGCAGCTTGCATCTGGAAGAAATCCTATTCCATTCGGGATTGCAGGTGGCCAAGGCCAGGTGACCGGCAGAGGGAGTTGGGCACAAATGATGGCCTGTTTCCAGGGGTAAGTAAAGTCAGCTGCCCAGGTGCCTGATGTCAGTTTGTAGGAGGCCTTTGGCCCTCCAAGAGCAGCCAGGCTTCCGGCTTGTGGAAGCTTCCATCTTGAAGAAATCCTGTTCCGTTTGAGATCGTAGGTGGCCGAGGCCTGGTGTTTGGCTAAGGGAGTTGGGAACAAAGGATGGCCTGTTTCCAGGGGTAAGTAAAGTCAGCTGCCCAGGTGCCTGATGTCAGTTTGTAGGAGGCCTTTGGCCCTCCAAGGGAATCTAGTCTTGCAGTTTGTGTCAGCTTGCATTTGGAAGAAGTCCTGTTCCGTTCGGGATTGTAGGTGGCCGCGGCCAGGTGCCCTGCTGAGGGAGTTGGGCACAAAGGATGGCCTGTTTCCAGGGGTAAGTAAAGTCAGCTGCCCAGGTGCCTGATGTCAGTTTGTAGGAGGCCTTTGGCCCTCCAAGGGAAGCTAGGCTTCCAGCTTGTGGCAGCATGCATCTGGAAGAAATACTGTTCCGTATCCGATTGTAGGTGGCCGAGGCCAGGTGCTCGGCAGAGGGAGTTGGGCACAAAGGATGGCCTGTTTCCAGGGGTAAGTAAAGTCAGCTGCCCAGGTGCCTGATGTCAGTTTGTAGGAGGCCTTTGGCCCTCCAAAGGAAGCTAGTCTTCCAGTTTGTGGCAGCTTGCATCTGGAAGATATGCTGTTCCATTCAGGATTGTAGGTGGCCGAGGCCTGGTATCCGGCAGAGGGAGTTGGGCACAAAGGATGGCCTGTTCCCAGGGGTAAGTAAAGTCAGCTGCCCAGGTGCCTGATGTCATTTTCTAGCAGGCCTTTGGCTTGCTAAGGGAAGGTAATCTTCCAGTTTGTGGCAGCTTGCATCTGGAAGAAATCCTGTTCCGTTCGGGATTGTAGGTGGCCGAGGCCAGGTGCCCGGCAGAGGGAGTTGGGAACAAAGGATGGCCTGTTTCCAGGGGTAAGTAAA
The DNA here is from genome assembly GCF_029207755.1 of Chamaea fasciata. Classification (NCBI taxonomy): domain Eukaryota; kingdom Metazoa; phylum Chordata; class Aves; order Passeriformes; family Sylviidae; genus Chamaea; species Chamaea fasciata. The sequence continues at coordinate 48,222 of NW_027094107.1, forward strand.
GTCAGCTGCCCAGGTGCCTGATGTCAGTTTGTAGGAGGCCTTTGGCCCTCCATGGTAAGGTAGTCTTCAAGTTTGTGGCAGCTTGCATCTGGAAGAAATCCTGTTCCGTTTGGGATTGTAGGTGGCAGAGGCCAGGTGCCCGGCACAGGGAGTTGGGCACAAAGTATGGCCTGTTTCCAGGGGTAAGTAAAGTCAGCTGCCCAGGTGCCTGATGTCAGTTTGCAGATGGCAATTGTTCCACCATGGGAAGCCAGGCTTCCAGCTTGTGGCAGCTTGCATCTGGAAGAAATCCTGTTCCGTTCGGGATTGTAGGTGGCCTAGGCCAGGTGCCCGGCAGAGGGAGTTGGGCGCAAAGGGTGGCCTGTTTCCAGAGGTAAGTAAAGTCAGCTGCCCAGGTGCCTGATGTCAGTTTGTAGGAGACCTTTGGGCCTCTAAGGGAAGCTAGTCTTCCAGTTTGTGGCAGCTTGCATCTGGAACAAATGCTGTTCCTTTCGGGATTGTAGGTGGCCGAGGCCAGGTGCCCGGCAGAGGGAGTTGGGCACAAAGGATGGCCTGTTTCCAGGGGTAAGTGAAGTCAGCTGCCCAGGTGCCTGATGTCAGTTTGCAGGTGCCAACTGTTCCTCCATGGGAAGCCAGGCTTCCTGCTTGTGGCAGCTTGCATCTGGAAGAAATCCTGTTCCGTTCGGGATTGTAGGTGGCCGGAGCCGGGTGCCCTGCTGAGGGAGTTGGGAACAAAGGATGGCCTGTTTCCAGGGGTAAATAAAGTCAGCTGCCCAGGTGCCTGATGTCAGTTTGTAGTAGGCCTTTGGCTCTCCAAGGGAAGCCAGGCTTCCAGCTTGTGGCAGCTTGCATCTGGAAGAAATCCTGTTCCGTTTGGGATTGTAGGTGGCCGAGGCCAGGTGCCCGGCAGAGGGAGTTGGGCACAAAGGATGGCCTGTCCCCAGGGGTAAGTAAAGTCAGCTGCCCAGGTGCCTGATGTCAGTTTGTAGGAGGCCTTTGGCCCTCCATGGGAAGCTAGTCTTCCAGTTTGTGGCAGCTTGCATCTTGAAGAAATCATGTTCCGTTTGGGATCGTAGGTCGCCGAGGCCTGGTGCCCGGCTAAGGGTGTTGGGAACAAAGGATGGCCTGTTTCCAGAGGTAAGCAAAGTTAGCTGCCCAGGTGCTTGGTTTCAGTTTGTAGGAGGCCTTTGGCCCTCCAAGGGAAGCTAGTCTTCCAGTTTGTGGCAGCTTGCATCTGGAAGAAATCCTGTTCTGTTTGGGATTGTAGGTGGCCGAGGCCTGCTGCCCGGCAGAGGGAGTTGGGCACAAAGGATGGCCTGTTTCCAGAGGTAAGTAAAGTCAGCTGCCCAGGTGCCTGATGTCAGTTTTTAGGAGGCCTTTGTCCCTCTAAGGGAAGCTAGTCTTCCAGTTTGTGGCAGCTTGCATCTGGAAGAAATCCTGTTCCGTTCGGGATTGTAGATGGCCGGAGTCGGGTGCCCGGCTGTGGGAGTTGGGCACAAATGATGGCCTGTTTCCAGGGGTAAATAAAGTCAGCTGCCCAGGTGCCTGATGTAAATTTGTAGTAGGCCTTTGGCTCTCCAAGGGAAGCCAGGCTTCCAGCTTGTGGCAGCTTGCATCTGGAAGAAATCCAGTTCCGTTCGGGATTGTAGGTGGCCGGTGCCGGGTGCCCTCCTGAGGGAGTTGGGCACAAATGATGGCCTGTTTCCAGGGGTAAATAAAGTCAGCTGCCCAGGTGCTTGATGTCAATTTGTAGTAGGCCTTTGGCTCTCTAAGGGAAGCCAGGCTTCCAGCTTGTGGCAGCTTGCATCTGGAAGAAATCCTGTTCCGTTTGGGATTGTAGGTGGCCGAGGCCTGGTGCCTGGCAGAGGGAGTTGGGAACAAAGGATGGCCTGTTCCCAGTGGTAAGTAAAGTCAGCTGCCCAGGTGCCTGATGTCAGTTTGTAGCAGGCCTTTGGCCCGCTAAGGTAAGGTAGTCTTCCAGTTTGTGGCAGCTTGCATCTGGAAGAAATCCTGTTCCGTTCGGGATTATAGGTGGCCGAGGCCAGGTGCCCGGCAGAGGGAGTTGGGAACAAAGGATGGCCTGTTTCCAGGGGTAAGTAAAGTCAGCTGCCCAGGTGCCTGATGTCAGTTTGTAGGAGGCCTTTGGCCCTCCAAGGGAAGCCAGGCTCCCTGCTTGTGGCAGCTTGCATCTGGAAGAAATCCTGTTCCGTTCGGGATTGTAGGTGACCGGATCCGGGTGCCCTGCTGAGGGAGTTGGGAAAAAAGGATGGCCTGTTTCCAGGGGTAAGTAAAGTCAGCTGCCCAGGTGCCTGATGTAAGTTTGTAGGAGGCCGTTGGCCCTCCATGGGAAGCCAGGCTTCCTGCTTGGCAGCTTGCATCTGGAAGAAATCCAGTTCCGTTCGGAATTGTAGGTGGCCGGAGCCGGGTGCCCTGCTGAGGGAGTTGGGCACAAATGATGGCCTGTTTCCTGGGGTAAGTAAAGGCAGCTGCCCAGGTGCCTGATGTCAATTTGTAGTAGGCCTTTGGCTCTCCAAGGGAAGCCAGGCTTCCAGCTTGTGGCAGCTTGCATCTGGAAGAAATCCTGTTCCGTTTGGGATTGTAGGTGGCCGAGGCCTGGTGCCCGGCAGAGGGAGTTGGGAACAAAGGATGGCCTGTTTCCAGGGGTAAGTAAAGTCAGCTGCCCAGGTGCCTGATGTCAGTTTGCAGGTGGTAATTGTTCCTCCATGGGAAGCCAGGCTTCCTGCTTGTGGCAGCTTGCATCTGGAAGAAATCCTGTTCCGTTCGGGATTGTAGGTGGCCGGAGCCGGGTGCCCTGCTGAGGGAGTTGGGCACAAAGGATGGCCTGTTTCCAGGGGTAAATAAAGTCAGCTGCCCAGGTGCCTGATGTCAATTTGTAGTAGGCCTTTGGCTCTCCAAGGGAAGCCAGGCTTCCAGCTTGTGGCAGCTTGCATCTGGAAGAAATCCTGTTCCGTTCGGGATTGTAGGTGGCCGGAGCCGGGTGCCCTGCTGAGGGAGTTGGGCACAAATGATGGCCTGTTCCCAGGGGTAAGTAAAGTCAGCTGCCCAGGTGCCTAATGTCAGTTTCTAGCAGGCCTTTGGCCCGCTAAGGGAAGGTAATCTTCCAGTTTGTGGCAGCTTGCATCTGGAAGAAATCCTGTTCCGTTCGGGATTGTAGGTGGCCGAGGCCAGGTGCCCGGCAGAGGGAGTGGGGAAAAAAGGATGGCCTGTTTCCAGGGGTAAGTAAAGTCAGCTGCCCAGGTGCCTGATGTCAGTTTGTAGGAGGCCTTTGGCCCTCCATGGTAAGGTAGTCTTCAAGTTTGTGGCAGCTTGCATCTGGAAGAAATCCTGTTCCGTTTGGGATTGTAGGTGGCCGAGGCCAGGTGCCCGGCAGAGGGAGTTGGGCACAAAGGATGGCCTGTTTCCAGGGGTAAGTAAAGTCAGCTGCCCAGGTGCCTGATGTCAGTTTGCAGATGGCAATTGTTCCACCATGGGAAGCCAGGCTTCCAGCTTGTGGCAGCTTGCATCTGGAAGAAATCCTGTTCCGTTCGGGATTGTAGGTGGCCTAGGCCAGGTGCCCGGCAGAGGGAGTTGGGCACAAAGGGTGGCCTGTTTCCAGAGGTAAGTAAAGTCAGCTGCCCAGGTGCCTGATGTCAGTTTGTAGGAGGCCTTTGGCTCTCCAAGGGAAGGTAGTCTTCCAGTTTGTGGCAGCTTGCATCTGGAACAAATGCTGTTCCTTTCGGGATTGTAGGTGGCCGAGGCCAGGTGCCCGGCAGAGGGAGTTGGGCACAAAGGATGGCCTGTTTCCAGGGGAAAGTAAAGTCAGCTGCCCAGGGGCCTGATATCAGTTTGCAGATGGCAATTGTTCCTCCATGGGAAGCCAGGCTTCCAGCTTGTGGCAGCTTCCCTCTGGAAGAAATACTGTTCCGTTCGGGATTGTAGGCGGCCAAGGCCAGGTGCCCGGCAGGGGGAGTTTGGCACAAAGGATGGCCTGTTTCCAGCGGTAAGTGAATTCAGCTGCCCAGGTGCCTGATGTAAGTTTGTCGGAGGCCTTTGGCCCTCCAAGAGCAGCCAGGCTTCCAGCTTGTGGCAGCTTGCATCTTGAAGAAATCCTGTTCCGTATCCGATTGTAGGTGGCCGAGGCCGGGTGCTCGGCAGAGGGAGTTGGGCACAAAGGATGGCCTGTTTCCAGGGGTAAGTAAAGTCAGCTGCCCAGGTGCCTGATGTCAGTTTGTAGGAGGCCTTTGGCCCTCCAAGGGAAACTAGTCTTCCAGTTTGTGGCAGCTTGCATCTGGAAGAAATCCTGTTCCATTCTGGATTGTAGGTGGTCGAGACCAGGTGCCCTGCTGAGGGAGATGGGAACAAAGTATGGCCTGTTTCCAGGGGTAAGTAAAGTCAGCTGCCCAGGTGCCTGATGTCAGTTTGTAGGAGGCCTTTGGCCCTCCATGGGAAACCAGGCTTCCAGTTTGTGGCAGCTTGCATCTTGAAGAAATCATGTTCCGTTTGGGATCGTAGGTCGCCGAGGCCTGGTGCCCGGCTAAGGGTGTTGGGAACAAAGGATGGCCTGTTTCCAGAGGTAAGCAAAGTTAGCTGCCCAGGTGCTTGGTTTCAGTTTGTAGGAGGCCTTTGTCCCTCTAAGGGAAGCTAGTCTTCCAGTTTGTGGCAGCTTGCATCTGGAAGAAATCCTGTTCCGTTCGGGATTGTAGATGGCCGGAGTCGGGTGCCCGGCTGTGGGAGTTGGGCACAAATGATGGCCTGTTTCCAGGGGTAAATAAAGTCAGCTGCCCAGGTGCCTGATGTCAATTTGTAGTAGGCCTTTGGCTCTCCAAGGGAAGCCAGGCTTCCAGCTTGTGGCAGCTTGCATCTGGAAGAAATCCAGTTTTGTTCGGGATTGTAGGTGGCCGGTGCCGGGTGCCCTCCTGAGGGAGTTGGGCACAAATGATGGCCTGTTTCCAGGGGTAAATAAAGTCAGCTGCCCAGGTGCCTGATGTCAATTTGTAGTAGGCCTTTGGCTCTCTAAGGGAAGCCAGGCTTCCAGCTTGTGGCAGCTTGCATCTGGAAGAAATCCTGTTCCGTTTGGGATTGTAGGTGGCCGAGGCCTGGTGCCCGGCAGAGGGAGTTGGGCACAAAGGATGGCCTGTTCCCAGTGGTAAGTAAAGTCAGCTGCCCAGGTGCCTGATGTCAGTTTGTAGCAGGCCTTTGGCCCGCTAAGGTAAGGTAGTCTTCCAGTTTGTGGCAGCTTGCATCTGGAAGAAATCCTGTTCCGTTCGGGATTATAGGTGGCCGAGGCCAGGTGCCCGGCAGAGGGAGTTGGGAACAAAGGATGGCCTGTTTCCAGGGGTAAGTAAAGTCAGCTGCCCAGGTGCCTGATGTCAGTTTGTAGGAGGCCTTTGGCCCTCCAAGGGAAGCCAGGCTCCCTGCTTGTGGCAGCTTTCATCTGGAAGAAATCCTGTTCCGTTCGGGATTGTAGGTGACCGGATCCGGGTGCCCTGCTGAGGGAGTTGGGAAAAAAGGATGGCCTGTTTCCAGGGGTAAGTAAAGTCAGCTGCCCAGGTGCCTGATGTAAGTTTGTAGGAGGCCGTTGGCCCTCCATGGGAAGCCAGGCTTCCTGCTTGGCAGCTTGCATCTGGAAGAAATCCAGTTCCGTTCGGAATTGTAGGTGGCCGGAGCCGGGTGCCCTGCTGAGGGAGTTGGGCACAAATAATGGCCTGTTTCTTGGGGTAAGTAAAGGCAGCTGCCCAGGTGCCTGATGTCAATTTGTAGTAGGCCTTTGGCTCTCCAAGGGAAGCCAGGCTTCCAGCTTGTGGCAGCTTGCATCTGGAAGAAATCCTGTTCCGTTTGGGATTGTAGGTGGCCGAGGCCTGGTGCCCGGCAGAGGGAGTTGGGAACAAAGGATGGCCTGTTTCCAGGGGTAAGTAAAGTCAGCTGCCCAGGTGCCTGATGTCAGTTTGCAGGTGGTAATTGTTCCTCCATGGGAAGCCAGGCTTCCTGCTTGTGGCAGCTTGCATCTGGAAGAAATCCTGTTCCGTTCGGGATTGTAGGTGGCCGGAGCCGGGTGCCCTGCTGAGGGAGTTGGGCACAAAGGATGGCCTGTTTCCAGGGGTAAATAAAGTCAGCTGCCCAGGTGCCTGATGTCAATTTGTAGTAGGCCTTTGGCTCTCCAATGGAAGCCAGGCTTCCAGCTTGTGGCAGCTTGCATCTGGAAGAAATCCTGTTCCGTTCGGGATTGTAGGTGGCCGGAGCCGGGTGCCCTGCTGAGGGAGTTGGGCACAAATGATGGCCTGTTCCCAGGGGTAAGTAAAGTCAGCTGCCCAGGTGCCTAATGTCAGTTTCTAGCAGGCCTTTGGCCCGCTAAGGGAAGGTAATCTTCCAGTTTGTGGCAGCTTGCATCTGGAAGAAATCCTGTTCCGTTCGGGATTGTAGGTGGCCGAGGCCAGGTGCCCGGCAGAGGGAGTGGGGAAAAAAGGATGGCCTGTTTCCAGGGGTAAGTAAAGTCAGCTGCCCAGGTGCCTGATGTCAGTTTGTAGGAGGCCTTTGGCCCTCCATGGTAAGGTAGTCTTCAAGTTTGTGGCAGCTTGCATCTGGAAGAAATCCTGTTCCGTTTGGGATTGTAGGTGGCCGAGGCCAGGTGCCCGGCAGAGGGAGTTGGGCACAAAGGATGGCCTGTTTCCAGGGGTAAGTAAAGTCAGCTGCCCAGGTGCCTGATGTCAGTTTGCAGATGGCAATTGTTCCACCATGGGAAGCCAGGCTTCCAGCTTGTGGCAGCTTGCATCTGGAAGAAATCCTGTTCCGTTCCGGATTGTAGGTGGCCAAGGCCAGGTGCCCGACAGAGGGAGTTTGGCACAAAGGATGGCCTGTTTCCAGGGGTAAGTAAAGTCAGCTGGCCAGGTGCCTGATGTCAGTTTGTAGGAGGCCTTTGGCCCTCCATGGGAAGCTAGTCTTCCAGTTTGTGGCAGCTTGCATCTGGAAGAAATCCTGTTCCGTTCGGGATTGTAGGTGGCCTAGGCCAGGTGCCCGGCAGAGGGAGTTGGGCACAAAGGGTGGCCTGTTTCCAGAGGTAAGTAAAGTCAGCTGCCCAGGTGCCTGATGTCAGTTTGTAGGAGGCCTTTGGCTCTCCAAGGGAAGCTAGTCTTCCAGTTTGTGGCAGCTTGCCTCTGGAACAAATGCTGTTCCTTTCGGGATTGTAGGTGGCCGAGGCCAGGTGCCCGGCAGAGGGAGTTGGGCACAAAGGATGGCCTGTTTCCAGGGGTAAGTAAAGTCAGCTGCCCAGGTGCCTGATGTCAGTTTGTAGTAGGCCTTTGGCCCTCTAAGGGAAGCTAGTCTTCCAGTTTGTGGCAGCTTGCATATGGAAGAAATCCTGTTCCTTTCGGGATTGTAGGTGGCCGAGGCCAGGTGCCCGGCAGAGGGAGTTGGGCACAAAGGATGGCCTGTTTCCAGGGGTAAGTAAAGACAGCTGCCCAGGTGCCTGATGTCAGTTTGCAGGTGGCAACTGTTCCTCCATGGGAAGCCAGGCTTCCTGCTTGTGGCAGCTTGCATCTGGAAGAAATCCTGTTCCGTTCGGGATTGTAGGTGCACAAAGCCGGGTGCCCTGCTGAGGGAGTTGGGAACAAAGGATGGCCTGTTTCCAGGGGTAAGTAAGGTCAGCTGCCCAGGTGCCTGATGTCAGTTTGTAGTAGGCCTTTGGCTCTCCAAGGGAAGCCAGGCTTCCTGCTTGTGGCAGCTTGCATCTGGAAGAAATCCTGTTCCGTTTGGGATTGTAGGTGGCCGAGGCCAGGTGCCCGGCAGAGGGAGTTGGGCACAAAGGATGGCCTGTTCCCAGGTGTAAGTAAAGTCAGCTGCCCAGGTGCCTGATGTCAGTTTGTAGGAGGCCTTTGGCCCTCATAGGGAAGCCAGGCTCCCTGCTTGTGGCAGCTTGCATCTGGAAGAAATCCTGTTCCGTTTAGGATCGTAGGTGGCCGAGGCCTGGTGCCCGGCTGAGGGAGTTGGGAACAAAGGATGGCCTTTTTCCAGGGGTAAATAAAGTCAGCTGCCCAGGTGCCTGGTGTCAGTTTGTAGGAGGCCTTTGGCCCTCCAAGGGACGCAAGTCTTCCAGTTGTGGCAGCTTGCATCTGGAAGAAATCCTGTTCTGTTCGGGATTGTAGGCGGCCGAGGCCTGGTGCCCGGCTGAGGGAGTTGGGCACAAAGGATGGCCTGTTTCCAGGGGTAAGTAAAGTCAGCTGCCCAGGTGCCTGATGTCAGTTTGTTGCAGGCCTTTGGCCCTCCAAGGGAATCTAGTTATCCAGTTTGTGGCAGCTTGCATCTGGAAGAAATCCTATTCCATTCGGGATTGCAGGTGGCCAAGGCCACGTGACCGGCAGAGGGAGTTGGGCACAAATGATGGCCTGTTTCCAGGGGTAAGTAAAGTCAGCTGCCCAGGTGCCTGATGTCAGTTTTTAGGAGGCCTTTGGCCCTCCAAGAGCAGCCAGGCTTCCGGCTTGTGGAAGCTTGCATCTTGAAGAAATCCTGTTCCGTTTAGGATCGTAGGTGGCCGAGGCCTGGTGTTTGGCTAAGGGAGTTGGGAACAAAGGATGGCCTGTTTCCAGGGGTAAGTAAAGTCAGCTGCCCAGGTGCCTGATGTCAGTTTGTTGCAGGCCTTTGGCCCTCCAAGGGAAGCAAGTCTTCCAGTTTGTGGCAGCTTGCATCGCGAAGAAATCCTGTTCCGTTCAGGATTGTAGGTGCCCGAGGCCAGGTGCCCGGCAGAGGGAGTTGGGCACAAAGGATGGCCTGTTTCCAGGGGTAAAAAAAGTCAGCTGCCCAGGTGCCTGATGTCAGCTTGTAGGAGGCCTTTGGCCTTCCAAGGGAATCTAGTCTTGCAGTTTGTGTCAGCTTGCATTTGGAAGAAGTCCTGTTCCGTTCGGGATTGTAGGTGGCCGAAGCAATGTGCCCTGCTGAGGGAGTTGGGCACAAAGGATGGCCTGTTTCCAGGGGTAAGTAAAGTCAGCTGCCCAGGTGCCTGATGTCAGTTTGTAGGAGGCCTTTGTCCCTCTAAGGGAAGCTAGTCTTCCAGTTTGTGGCAGCTTGCATCTGGAAGAAATCCTGTTCTGTTCGGGATTGTAGGTGGCCGGAGCCGGGTGCCCTGCTGTGGGAGTTGGGCACAAATGATGGCCTGTTTCCAGGGGTAAATAAAGTCAGCTGCCCAGGTGCCTGATGTCAATTTGTAGTAGGCCTTTGGCTCTCCAAGGGAAGCCAGGCTTCCAGCTTGTGGCAGCTTGCATCTGGATGAAATCCAGTTCCGTTCGGGATTGTAGGTGGCCGGAGCCGGGTGCCCTCCTGAGGGAGTTGGGCACAAACGATGGCCTGTTTCCAGGGGTAAATAAAGTCAGCTGCCCAGGTGCCTGATGTCAGTTTGTAGGAGGCCTTTGGCTCTCAAAGGGAAGCCAGGCTCCCTGCTTCTGGCAGCTTGCATCTGGAAGAAATCCTGTTCCGTTCAGGATTGTAGGTGACCGGATCCGGCTGCCCTGCTGAGGGAGTTGGGAACAAAGGATGGCCTGTTTCCAGGGGTAAGTAAAGTCAGCTGCCCAGGTGCCTGATGTCAATTTGTAGTAGGCCTTTGGCTCTCCAAGGGAAGCCAGGCTTCCTGCTTATGGCAGCTTGCATCTGGAAGAAATCCTGTTCCGTTTGGGATTGTAGGTGGCCGAGGCCTGGTACCCGGCAGAGGGAGTTGGGCACAAAGGATGGCCTGTTTCCAGGGGTAAGTAAAGTCAGCTGCCCAGGTGCCTGATGTCAGTTTGTAGGAGGCCTTTGGCCCTCCATGGGAAGCCAGCCTTCCAGCTTGTGGCAGCTTGCATCTTGAAGAAATCATGTTCCGTTTGGGATCGTAGGTCGCCGAGGCCTGGTGCCCGGCTAAGGGAGTTGGGAACAAAAGATGGCCTGTTTCCAGAGGTAAGCAAAATTAGCTGCCCAGGTGCCTGATGTCAGTTTGTAGGAGGCCTTTGGCCCTCCAAGGGAAGCTAGTCTTCCATTTTGTGGCAGCTTGCATCTGGAAGAAATCCTGTTCTGTTTGGGATTGTAGGTGGCCGAGGCCTGCTGCCCGGCAGAGGGAGTTGGGAACAAAGGATGGCCTGTTTCCAGGGGTAAGTAAAGTCAGCTGCCCAGGTGCCTGATGTCAGTTTGCAGATGTCAATTGTTCCACCATGGGAAGCCAGGCTTCCAGCTTGTGGCAGCTTGCATCTGGAAGAAATCCTGTTCCGTTCGGGATTGTAGGTGGCCAAGGCCAGGTGCCCGACAGAGGGAGTTTGGCAAAAAGGATGGCCTGTTTCCAGGGGTAAGTAAAGTCAGCTGCCCAGGTGCCTGATGTCAGTTTGTAGGAGGCCTTTGGCCCTCCATGGGAAGCTAGTCTTCCAGTTTGTGGCAGCTTGCATCTGGAAGAAATCCTGTTCCGTTCGGGATTGTAGGTGGCCTAGGCCAGGTGCCCGGCAGAGGGAGTTGGGCGCAAAGGGTGGCCTGTTTCCAGAGGTAAGTAAAGTCAGCTGCCCAGGTGCCTGATGTCAGTTTGTAGGAGGCCTTTGGGCCTCTAAGGGAAGCTAGTCTTCCAGTTTGTGGCAGCTTGCATCTGGAACAAATGCTGTTCCTTTCGGGATTGTAGGTGGCCGAGGCCAGGTGCCCGGCAGAGGGAGTTGGGAACAAAGGATGGCCTGTTTCCAGGGGTAAGTGAAGTCAGCTGCCCAGGTGCCTGATGTCAGTTTGCAGGTGCCAACTGTTCCTCCATGGGAAGCCAGGCTTCCTGCTTGTGGCAGCTTGCATCTGGAAGAAATCCTGTTCCGTTCGGGATTGTAGGTGGCCGGAGCCGGGTGCCCTGCTGAGGGAGTTGGGAACAAAGGATGGCCTGTTTCCAGGGGTAAATAAAGTCAGCTGCCCAGGTGCCTGATGTCAGTTTATAGTAGGCCTTTGGCTCTCCAAGGGAAGCCAGGCTTCCAGCTTGTGGCAGCTTGCATCTGGAAGAAATCCTGTTCCGTTTGGGATTGTAGGTGGCCGAGGCCAGGTGCCCGGCAGAGGGAGTTGGGCACAAAGGATGCCCTGTCCCCAGGGGTAAGTAAAGTCAGCTGCCCAGGTGCCTGATGTCAGTTTGTAGCAGGAATTTGGCCCGCTATGGGAAGGTAGTCTTCCAGTTTGTGGCAGCTTGCATCTGGAAGAAATCCTGTTCCGTTCGGGATTGTAGGTGGCCGAGGCCAGGTGCCCGGCAGAGGGTGTTGGGCACAAAGGATGGCCTGTTTCCAGGGGAAAGTAAAGTCAGCTGCCCAGGGGCCTGATGTCAGTTTGCAGATGGCAATTGTTCCTCCATGGGAAGCCAGGCTTCCAGCTTGTGGCAGCTTCCCTCTGGAAGAAATACTGTTCCGTTCGGGATTGTAGGCGGCCAAGGCCAGGTGCCCGGCAGGGGGAGTTTGGCACAAAGGATGGCCTGTTTCCAGCGGTAAGTGAATTCAGCTGCCCAGGTGCCTGATGTAAGTTTGTCGGAGGCCTTTGGCCCTCCAAGAGCAGCCAGGCTTCCAGCTTGTGGCAGCTTGCATCTTGAAGAAATCCTGTTCCGTATCCGATTGTAGGTGGCCGAGGCCGGGTGCTCGGCAGAGGGAGTTGGGCACAAAGGATGGCCTGTTTCCAGGGGTAAGTAAAGTCAGCTGCCCAGGTGCCTGATGTCAGTTTGTAGGAGGCCTTTGGCCCTCCAAGGGAAACTAGTCTTCCAGTTTGTGGCAGCTTGCATCTGGAAGAAATCCTGTTCCATTCTGGATTGTAGGTGGTCGAGACCAGGTGCCCTGCTGAGGGAGATGGGCACAAAGGATGGCCTGTTTCCAGGGGTAAGTAAAGTCAGCTGCCCAGGTGCCTGATGTCAGTTTGTAGGAGGCCTTTGGCCCTCCATGGGAAGCTAGTCTTCCAGTTTGTGGCAGCTTGCATCTTGAAGAAATCATGTTCGGTTTGGGATCGTAGGTCGCCGAGGCCTGGTGCCCGGCTAAGGGAGTTGGGAACAAAGGATGGCCTGTTTCCAGAGGTAAGCAAAGTTAGCTGCCCAGGTGCTTGGTTTCAGTTTGTAGGAGGCCTTTGGCCCTCCAAGGGAAGCTAGTCTTCCAGTTTGTGGCAGCTTGCATCTGGAAGAAATCCTGTTCTGTTTGGGATTGTAGGTGGCCGAGGCCTGCTGCCCGGCAGAGGGAGTTGGGCACAAAGGATGGCCTGTTTCCAGAGGTAAGTAAAGTCAGCTGCCCAGGTGCCTGATGTCAGTTTTTAGGAGGCCTTTGTCCCTCTAAGGGAAGCTAGTCTTCCAGTTTGTGGCAGCTTGCATCTGGAAGAAATCCTGTTCCGTTCGGGATTGTAGATGGCCGGAGTCGGGTGCCCGGCTGTGAGAGTTGGGCACAAATGATGGCCTGTTTCCAGGGGTAAATAAAGTCAGCTGCCCAGATGCCTGATGTAAATTTGTAGTAGGCCTTTGGCTCTCCAAGGAAAGCCAGGCTTCCAACTTGTGGCAGCTTGCATCTGGAAGAAATCCAGTTCCGTTCGGGATTGTAGGTGGCCGGTGCCGGGTGCCCTCCTGAGGGAGTTGGGCACAAATGATGGCCTGTTTCCAGGGGTAAATAAAGTCAGCTGCCCAGGTGCCTGATGTCAATTTGTAGTAGGCCTTTGGCTCTCTAAGGGAAGCCAGGCTTCCAGCTTGTGGCAGCTTGCATCTGGAAGAAATCCTGTTCCGTTTGGGATTGTAGGTGGCCGAGGCCTGGTGCCTGGCAGAGGGAGTTGGGAACAAAGGATGGCCTGTTCCCAGTGGTAAGTAAAGTCAGCTGCCCAGGTGCCTGATGTCAGTTTGTAGCAGGCCTTTGGCCCGCTAAGGTAAGGTAGTCTTCCAGTTTGTGGCAGCTTGCATCTGGAAGAAATCCTGTTCCGTTCGGGATTATAGGTGGCCGAGGCCAGGTGCCCGGCAGAGGGAGTTGGGAACAAAGGATGGCCTGTTTCCAGGGGTAAGTAAAGTCAGCTGCCCAGGTGCCTGATGTCAGTTTGTAGGAGGCCTTTGGCCCTCCAAGGGAAGCCAGGCTCCCTGCTTGTGGCAGCTTGCATCTGGAAGAAATCCTGTTCCGTTCGGGATTGTAGGTGACCGGATCCGGGTGCCCTGCTGAGGGAGTTGGGAAAAAAGGATGGCCTGTTTCCAGGGGTAAGTAAAGTAAGCTGCCCAGGTGCCTGATGTAAGTTTGTAGGAGGCCGTTGGCCCTCCATGGGAAGCCAGGCTTCCTGCTTGGCAGCTTGCATCTGGAAGAAATCCAGTTCCGTTCGGAATTGTAGGTGGCCGGAGCCGGGTGCCCTGCTGAGGGAGTTGGGCACAAATAATGGCCTGTTTCCTGGGGTAAGTAAAGGCAGCTGCCCAGGTGCCTGATGTCAATTTGTAGTAGGCCTTTGGCTCTCCAAGGGAAGCCAGGCTTCCAGCTTGTGGCAGCTTGCATCTGGAAGAAATCCTGTTCCGTTTGGGATTGTAGGTGGCCGAGGCCTGGTGCCCGGCAGAGGGAGTTGGGAACAAAGGATGGCCTGTTTCCAGGGGTAAGTAAAGTCAGCTGCCCAGGTGCCTGATGTCAGTTTGCAGGTGGTAATTGTTCCTCCATGGGAAGCCAGGCTTCCTGCTTGTGGCAGCTTGCATCTGGAAGAAATCCTGTTCCGTTCGGGATTGTAGGTGGCCGGAGCCGGGTGCCCTGCTGAGGGAGTTGGGCACAAAGGATGGCCTGTTTCCAGGGGTAAATAAAGTCAGCTGCCCAGGTGCCTGATGTCAATTTGTAGTAGGCCTTTGGCTCTCCAATGGAAGCCAGGCTTCCAGCTTGTGGCAGCTTGCATCTGGAAGAAATCCTGTTCCGTTCGGGATTGTAGGTGGCCGGAGCCGGGTGCCCTGCTGAGGGAGTTGGGCACAAATGATGGCCTGTTCCCAGGGGTAAGTAAAGTCAGCTGCCCAGATGCCTAATGTCAGTTTCTAGCAGGCCTTTGGCCCGCTAAGGGAAGGTAATCTTCCAGTTTGTGGCAGCTTGCATCTGGAAGAAATCCTGTTCCGTTCGGGATTGTAGGTGGCCGAGGCCAGGTGCCCGGCAGAGGGAGTGGGGAAAAAAGGATGGCCTGTTTCCAGGGGTAAGTAAAGTCAGCTGCCCAGGTGCCTGATGTCAGTTTGTAGGAGGCCTTTGGCCCTCCATGGTAAGGTAGTCTTCAAGTTTGTGGCAGCTTGCATCTGGAAGAAATCCTGTTCCGTTTGGGATTGTAGGTGGCCGAGGCCAGGTGCCCGGCAGAGGGAGTTGGGCACAAAGGATGGCCTGTTTCCAGGGGTAAGTAAAGTCAGCTGCCCAGGTGCCTGATGTCAGTTTGCAGATGGCAATTGTTCCACCATGGGAAGCCAGGCTTCCAGCTTGTGGCAGCTTGCATCTGGAAGAAATCCTGTTCCGTTCCGGATTGTAGGTGGCCAAGGCCAGGTGCCCGACAGAGGGAGTTTGGCACAAAGGATGGCCTGTTTCCAAGGGTAAGTAAAGTCAGCTGGCCAGGTGCCTGATGTCAGTTTGTAGGAGGCCTTTGGCCCTCCATGGGAAGCTAGTCTTCCAGTTTGTGGCAGCTTGCATCTGGAAGAAATCCTGTTCCGTTCGGGATTGTAGGTGGCCTAGGCCAGGTGCCCGGCAGAGGGAGTTGGGCACAAAGGGTGGCCTGTTTCCAGAGGTAAGTAAAGTCAGCTGCCCAGGTGCCTGATGTCAGTTTGTAGGAGGCCTTTGGCTCTCCAAGGGAAGCTAGTCTTCCAGTTTGTGGCAGCTTGCATCTGGAACAAATGCTGTTCCTTTCGGGATTGTAGGTGGCCGAGGCCAGGTGCCCGGCAGAGGGAGTTGGGCACAAAGGATGGCCTGTTTCCAGGGGTAAGTAAAGTCAGCTGCCCAGGTGCCTGATGTCAGTTTGTAGGAGGCCTTTGGCCCTCTAAGGGAAGCTAGTCTTCCAGTTTGTGGCAGCTTGCATATGGAAGAAATGCTGTTCCTTTCGGGATTGTAGGTGGCCGAGGCCAGGTGCCCGGCAGAGGGAGTTGGGCACAAAGGATGGCCTGTTTCCAGGGGTAAGTAAAGACAGCTGCCCAGGTGCCTGATGTCAGTTTGCAGGTGGCAACTGTTCCTCCATGGGAAGCCAGGCTTCCTGCTTGTGGCAGCTTGCATCTGGAAGAAATCCTGTTCCGTTCGGGATTGTAGGTGCACAAAGCCGGGTGCCCTGCTGAGGGAGTTGGGAACAAAGGATGGCCTGTTTCCAGGGGTAAGTAAGGTCAGCTGCCCAGGTGCCTGATGTCAGTTTGTAGTAGGCCTTTGGCTCTCCAAGGGAAGCCAGGCTTCCTGCTTGTGGCAGCTTGCATCTGGAAGAAATCCTGTTCCGTTTGGGATTGTAGGTGGCCGAGGCCAGGTGCCCGGCAGAGGGAGTTGGGCACAAAGGATGGCCTGTTCCCAGGTGTAAGTAAAGTCAGCTGCCCAGGTGCCTGATGTCAGTTTGTAGGAGGCCTTTGGCCCGCTAAGGGAAGGTAGTCTTCCAGTTTGTGGCAGCTTGCATCTGGAAGAAATCCTGTTCCGTTTGGGATTGTAGGTGGCCGAGGCCAGGTGCCCGGCAGAGGGAGTTGGGCACAAATGATGGCCTGTTTCCAGGGGTAAGTAAAGTCAGCTGCCCAGGTGCCTGATGTCAGTTTGCAGATGACAATTACTCCTCCATGGGAAGCCAGGCTTCCTGCTTGTGGCAGCTTGCATCTGGAAGAAATCCTGTTCCGTTCGGGATTGTAGGTGACCGGAGCCGGGTGCCCTCCTGAGGGAGTTGGGAACAAACGATGGCCTGTTTCCAGGGGTAAATAAAGTCAGCTGCCCAGGTGCCTGATGTCAATTTGTAGTAGGCCTTTGGCTCTCCAAGGGAAGCCAGGCTTCCAGCTTGTGGCAGCTTGCATCTGGAAGAAATCCAGTTCCGTTCGGGATTGTAGGTGACCGGAGCCGGGTGCCCTCCTGAGGGAGTTGGGAACAAACGATGGCCTGTTTCCAGGGGTAAATAAAGTCAGCTACCCAGGTGCCTGATGTCAATTTGTAGTAGGCCTTTGGCTCTCAAAGGGAAGCCAGGCTTCCAGCTTGTGGCAGCTTGCATCTGGAACAAATCCTGTTCCGTTCGGGATTGTAGGTGGCCGAGGCCAGGTGCCCGGCAGAGGGAGTTGGGAACAAATGATGGCCTGTTTCCAGGGGTAAGTAAAGTCAGCTGCCCAGGTGCCTGATGTCAGTTTGTAGGAGGCCTTTGGCCCTCCATGGGAAGGTAGTCTTCAAGTTTGTGGCAGCTTGCATCTGGAAGAAATCCTGTTCCGTTTGGGATTGTAGGTGGCCGAGGCCAGGTGCCCGGCACAGGGAGTTGGGCACAAAGGATGGCCTGTTTCCAGGGGTAAGTAAAGTCAGCTGCCCAGGTTCCTGATGTCAGTTTGTAGGAGGTCTTTGGCCCTCATAGGGAAGCCAGGCTCCCTGCTTGTGGCAGCTTGCATCTGGAAGAAATCCTGTTCCGTTCAGGATTGTAGGTGACCGGATCCGGGTGCCCTGCTGAGGGAGTTGGGAACAAAGGATGGCCTGTTTCCAGGGGTAAGTAAAGTCAGCTGACCAAGTGCCTGATGTAAGTTTGTAGGAGGCCTTTGGCCCTCCATGGGAAGCCAGGCATCCGGCTTGGCAGCTTGCATCTGGAAGAAATCCTGTTCCGTTTAGGATCGTAGGTGGCCGAGGCCTGGTGCCCGGCTGAGGGAGTTGGGAACAAAGGATGGCCTTTTTCCAGGGGTAAATAAAGTCAGCTGCCCAGGTGCCTGGTGTCAGTTTGTAGGAGGCCTTTGGCCCTCCAAGGGACGCAAGTCTTCCAGTTGTGGCAGCTTGCATCTGGAAGAAATCCTGTTCTGTTCGGGATTGTAGGCGGCCGAGGCCTGGTGCCCGGCTGAGGGAGTTGGGCACAAAGGATGGCCTGTTTCCAGGGGTAAGTAAAGTCAGCTGCCCAGGTGCCTGATGTCAGTTTGTTGCAGGCCTTTGGCCCTCCAAGGGAATCTAGTTATCCAGTTTGTGGCAGCTTGCATCTGGAAGAAATCCTATTCCATTCGGGATTGCAGGTGGCCAAGGCCAGGTGACCGGCAGAGGGAGTTGGGCACAAATGATGGCCTGTTTCCAGGGGTAAGTAAAGTCAGCTGCCCAGGTGCCTGATGTCAGTTTTTAGGAGGCCTTTGGCCCTCCAAGAGCAGCCAGGCTTCCGGCTTGTGGAAGCTTGCATCTTGAAGAAATCCTGTTCCATTTGGGATCGTAGGTGGCCGAGGCCTGGTGTTTGGCTAAGGGAGTTGGGAACAAAGGATGGCCTGTTTCCAGGGGTAAGTAAAGTCAGCTGCCCAGGTGCCTGATGTCAGTTTGTTGCAGGCCTTTGGCCCTCCAAGGGAAGCAAGTCTTCCAGTTTGTGGCAGCTTGCATCGCGAAGAAATCCTGTTCCGTTCAGGATTGTAGGTGGCCGAGGCCAGGTGCCCGGCAGAGGGAGTTGGGCACAAAGGATGGCCTGTTTCCAGGGGTAAGTAAAGTCAGCTGCCCAGGTGCCTGATGTCAGCTTGTAGGAGGCCTTTGGCCTTCCAAGGGAATCTAGTCTTGCAGTTTGTGTCAGCTTGCATTTGGAAGAAGTCCTGTTCCGTTCGGGATTGTAGGTGGCCGAAGCAATGTGCCCTGCTGAGGGAGTTTGGCACAAAGGATGGCCTGTTTCCAGGGGTAAGTAAAGTCAGCTGCCCAGGTGCCTGATGTCAGTTTGCAGATGGCAATTGTTCCTCCATGGGAAGCCAGGCTTCCAGCTTGTGGCAGCTTGCATCTGGAAGAAATACTGTTCCGTTTCCGATTGTAGGTGGCCGAGGCCTGGTGCCCGGCAGAGGGAGTTGGGCACAAAGGATGGCCTGTTTCCAGGGGTAAGTAAAGTCAGCTGCCCAGGTGCCTGATGTCAGTTTGTAGGAGGCCTTTGGCCCTCCAAGAGCAGCCAGGCTGCCAGCTTGTGGCAGCTTGCATCTTGAAGAAATCCTGTTCCGTTTGGGATCGTAGGTGGCCGAGGCCTGGTGCCCAGCTAAGGGAGTTGGGCACAAAGGATGGCCTGTTTCCAGGGTTAAGTAAAGTCAGCTGCCCAGGTGCCTGATGTCCGTTTGTAGGAGGCCTTTGGCCCTCCAAGGGAAGCTAGGCTTCCAGCTTGTGGCAGCATGCATCTGGAAGAAATCCTGTTCCGTATCCGATTGTAGGTGGCCGATGCCAGGTGCTCGGCAGATGGAGTTGGGCACAAAGGATGGCCTGTTTCCAGGGGTAAGTAAAGTCAGCTGCCCAGGTGCCTGATGTCAGTTTGTAGGAGGCCTTTGGCCCTCCAAGGGAAACTAGTCTTCCAGTTTGTGGCAGCTTGCATCTGGAAGAGATCCTGTTCTGTTTGGGATTGTAGGTGGCCGAGGCCTGCTGCCCGGCAGAGGGAGTTGGGCACAAAGGATGGCCTGTTTCCAGAGGTAAGTAAAGTCAGCTGCCCAGGTGCCTGATGTCAGTTTGTAGGAGGCCTTTGTCCCTCTAAGGGAAGCTAGTCTTCCAGTTTGTGGCAGCTTGCATCTGGAAGAAATCCTGTTCTGTTCGGGATTGTAGGTGGCCGGAGCCGGGTGCCTTGCTGTGGGAGTTGGGCACAAATGATGGCCTGTTTCCAGGGGTAAATAAAGTCAGCTGCCCAGGTGCCTGATGTAAATTTGTAGTAGGCCTTTGGCTCTCCAAGGGAAGCCAGGCTTCCAGCTTGTGGCAGCTTGCATCTGGAAGAAATCCAGTTCCGTTCGGGATTGTAGGTGGCCGGAGCCGGGTGCCCTCCTGAGGGAGTTGGGCACAAACGATGGCCTGTTTCCAGGGGTAAATAAAGTCAGCTGCCCAGGTGCCTGATGTCAATTTGTAGTAGGCCTTTGGCTCTCAAAGGGAAGCCAGGCTCCCTGCTTCTGGCAGCTTGCATCTGGAAGAAATCCTGTTCCGTTCAGGATTGTAGGTGACCGGATCCGGCTGCCCTGCTGAGGGAGTTGGGAACAAAGGATGGCCTGTTTCCAGGGGTAAGTAAAGTCAGCTGCCCAGGTGCCTGATGTCAATTTGTAGTAGGCCTTTGGCTCTCCAAGGGAAGCCAGGCTTCCTGCTTATGGCAGCTTGCATCTGGAAGAAATCCTGTTCCGTTTGGGATTGTAGGTGGCCGAGGCCTGGTATCCGGTAGAGGGAGTTGGGCACAAAGGATGGCCTGTTCCCAGGGGTAAGTAAAGTCAGCTGCCCAGGTGCCTGATGTCATTTTCTAGCAGGCCTTTGGCTTGCTAAGGGAAGGTAATCTTCCAGTTTGTGGCAGCTTGCATCTGGAAGAAATCCTGTTCCGTTTGGGATTATAGGTGGCCGAGGCCAGGTGCCCGGCAGAGGGAGTGGGGAAAAAAGGATGGCCTGTTTCCAGGGGTAAGTAAAGTCAGCTGCCCAGGTGCCTGATGTCAGTTTGTAGGAGGCCTTTGGCCCTCCATGGTAAGGTAGTCTTCAAGTTTGTGGCAGCTTGCATCTGGAAGAAATCCTGTTCCGTTTGGGATTGTAGGTGGCCGAGGCCAGGTGCCCGGCAGAGGGAGTTGGGCACAAAGGATGGCCTGTTTCCAGGGGTAAGTAAAGTCAGCTGCCCAGGTGCCTGATGTCAGTTTGCAGATGGCAATTGTTCCACCATGGGAAGCCAGGCTTCCAGCTTGTGGCAGCTTGCATCTGGAAGAAATCCTGTTCCGTTCCGGATTGTAGGTGGCCAAGGCCAGGTGCCCGACAGAGGGAGTTTGGCACAAAGGATGGCCTGTTTCCAGGGGTAAGTAAAGTCAGCTGGCCAGGTGCCTGATGTCAGTTTGTAGGAGGCCTTTGGCCCTCCATGGGAAGCTAGTCTTCCAGCTTGTGGCAGCTTGCATCTGGAAGAAATCCTGTTCCGTTCGGGATTGTAGGTGGCCTAGGCCAGGTGCCCGGCAGAGGGAGTTGGGCACAAAGGGTGGCCTGTTTCCAGAGGTAAGTAAAGTCAGCTGCCCAGGTGCCTGATGTCAGTTTGTAGGAGGCCTTTGGCTCTCCAAGGGAAGCTAGTCTTCCAGTTTGTGGCAGCTTGCATCTGGAACAAATGCTGTTCCTTTCGGGATTGTAGGTGGCCGAGGCCAGGTGCCCGGCAGAGGGAGTTGGGCACAAAGGATGGCCTGTTTCCAGGGGTAAGTAAAGTCAGCTGCCCAGGTGCCTGATGTCACTTTGTAGGAGGCCTTTGGCCCTCTAAGGGAAGCTAGTCTTCCAGTTTGTGGCAGCTTGCATATGGAAGAAATGCTGTTCCTTTCGGGATTGTAGGTGGCCGAGGCCAGGTGCCCGGCAGGGGGAGTGTGGCACAAAGGATGGCCTGTTTCCAGGGGTAAGTAAAGACAGCTGCCCAGGTGCCTGATGTCAGTTTGCAGGTGGCAACTGTTCCTCCATGGGAAGCCAGGCTTCCTGCTTGTGGCAGCTTGCATCTGGAAGAAATCCTGTTCCGTTCGGGATTGTAGGTGCACAAAGCCGGGTGCCCTGCTGAGGGAGTTGGGAACAAAGGATGGCCTGTTTCCAGGGGTAAGTAAGGTCAGCTGCCCAGGTGCCTGATGTCAATTTGTAGTAGGCCTTTGGCTCTCCAAGGGAAGCCAGGCTTCCAGCTTGTGGCAGCTTGCATCTGGAAGAAATCCTGTTCCGTTTGGGATTGTAGGTGGCCGAGGCCAGGTGCCCGGCAGAGGGAGTTGGGCAAAAAGGATGGCCTGTTCCCAGGTGTAAGTAAAGTCAGCTGCCCAGGTGCCTGATGTCAGTTTGTAGGAGGCCTTTGGCCCGCTAAGGGAAGGTAGTCTTCCAGTTTGTGGCAGCTTGCATCTGGAAGAAATCCTGTTCCGTTTGGGATTGTAGGTGGCCGAGGCCAGGTGCCCGGCAGAGGGAGTTGGGCACAAAGGATGGCCTGTTTCCAGGGGTAAGTAAAGTCAGCTGCCCAGGTGCCTGATGTCAGTTTGCAGATGGCAATTACTCCTCCATGGGAAGCCAGGCTTCCTGCTTGTGGCAGCTTGCATCTGGAAGAAATCCTGTTCCGTTCGGGATTGTAGGTGACCGGAGCCGGGTGCCCTCCTGAGGGAGTTGGGAACAAACGATGGCCTGTTTCCAGGGGTAAATAAAGTCAGCTGCCCAGGTGCCTGATGTCAATTTGTAGTAGGCCTTTGGCTCTCCAAGGGAAGCCAGGCTTCCAGCTTGTGGCAGCTTGCATCTGGAAGAAATCCAGTTCCGTTCGGGATTGTAGGTGACCGGAGCCGGGTGGCCTCCTGAGGGATTTGGGAACAAACGATGGCCTGTTTCCAGGGGTAAATAAAGTCAGCTGCCCAGGTGCCTGATGTCAATTTGTAGTAGGCCTTTGGCTCTCAAAGGGAAGCCAGGCTTCCAGCTTGTGGCAGCTTGCATCTGGAAGAAATCATGTTCCGTTTGGGATTGTAGGTGGCCGAGGCCTCGTGCCCGGCAGAGGGAGTTGGGAACAAAGGATGGCCTGTTCCCAGGGGTAAGTAAAGTCAGCTGCCCAGGTGCCTGATGTCAGTTTGTAGCAGGCCTTTGGCCCGCTAAGGGAAGGTAGTCTTCCAGTTTGTGGCAGCTTGCATCTGGAAGAAATCCTGTTCCGTTCGGGATTGTAGGTGGCCGAGGCCAGGTGCCCGGCACAGGGAGTTGGGCACAAAGGATGGCCTGTTTCCAGGGGTAAGTAAAGTCAGCTGCCCAGGTTCCTGATGTCAGTTTGTAGGAGACCTTTGGCCCTCATAGGGAAGCCAGGCTCCCTGCTTGTGGCAGCTTGCATCTGGAAGAAATCCTGTTCCGTTCAGGATTGTAGGTGACCGGATCCGGGTGCCCTGCTGAGGGAGTTGGGAACAAAGGATGGCCTGTTTCCAGGGGTAAGTAAAGTCAGCTGACCAAGTGCCTGATGTAAGTTTGTAGGAGGCCTTTGGCCCTCCATGGGAAGCCAGGCTTCCGGCTTGGCAGCTTGCATCTGGAAGAAATCCTGTTCCGTTTAGGATCGTAGGTGGCCGAGGCCTGGTGCCCGGCTGAGGGAGTTGGGAACAAAGGATGGCCTTTTTCCAGGGGTAAATAAAGTCAGCTGCCCAGGTGCCTGGTGTCAGTTTGTAGGAGGCCTTTGGCCCTCCAAGGGACGCAAGTCTTCCAGTTGTGGCAGCTTGCATCTGGAAGAAATCCTGTTCTGTTCGGGATTGTAGGCGGCCGAGGCCTGGTGCCCGGCTGAGGGAGTTGGGCACAAAGGATGGCCTGTTTCCAGGGGTTAGTAAAGTCAGCTGCCCAGGTGCCTGATGTCAGTTTGTTGCAGGCCTTTGGCCCTCCAAGGGAATCTAGTTATCCAGTTTGTGGCAGCTTGCATCTGGAAGAAATCCTATTCCATTCGGGATTGCAGGTGGCCAAGGCCAGGTGACCGGCAGAGGGAGTTGGGCACAAATGATGGCCTGTTTCCAGGGGTAAGTAAAGTCAGCTGCCCAGGTGCCTGATGTCAGTTTTTAGGAGGCCTTTGGCCCTCCAAGAGCAGCCAGGCTTCCGGCTTGTGGAAGCTTGCATCTTGAAGAAATCCTGTTCCGTTTGGGATCGTAGGTGGCCGAGGCCTGGTGTTTGGCTAAGGGAGTTGGGAACAAAGGATGGCCTGTTTCCAGGGGTAAGTAAAGTCAGCTGCCCAGGTGCCTGATGTCAGTTTGCAGATGGCAATTGTTCCTCCATGGGAAGCCAGGCTTCCAGCTTGTGGCAGCTTGCATCTGGAAGAAATACTGTTCCGTTTCCGATTGTAGGTGGCCGAGGCCTGGTGCCCGGCAGAGGGAGTTGGGCACAAAGGATGGCCTGTTTCCAGGGGTAAGTAAAGTCAGCTGCCCAGGTGCCTGATGTCAGTTTGTAGGAGGCCTTTGGCCCTCCAAGAGCAGCCAGGCTGCCAGCTTGTGGCAGCTTGCATCTTGAAGAAATCCTGTTCCGTTTGGGATCGTAGGTGGCCGAGGCCTGGTGCCCAGCTAAGGGAGTTGGGCACAAAGGATGGCCTGTTTCCAGGGTTAAGTAAAGTCAGCTGCCCAGGTGCCTGATGTCCGTTTGTAGGAGGCCTTTGGCCCTCCAAGGGAAGCTAGGCTTCCAGCTTGTGGCAGCATGCATCTGGAAGAAATACTGTTCCGTATCCGATTGTAGGTGGCCGAGGCCAGGTGCTCGGCAGAGGGAGTTGGGCACAAAGGATGGCCTGTTTCCAGGGGTAAGTAAAGTCAGCTGCCCAGGTGCCTGATGTCAGTTTTTAGGAGGCCTTTGGCCCTCCAAGGGAAACTAGTCTTCCAGTTTGTGGCAGCTTGCATCTGGAAGAAATCCTGTTCCATTCTGGATTGTAGGTGGTCGAGGCCAGGTGCCCAGCAGAGGGAAATGGGAACAAAGTATGGCCTGTTTCCAGGGGTAAGTAAAGTCAGCTGCCCAGGTGCCTGATGTCAGTTTGTAGGAGGCCTTTGGCCCTCCATGGGAAGCCAGCCTTCCAGCTTGTGGCAGCTTGCATCTTGAAGAAATCATGTTCCGTTTGGGATCGTAGGTCGCTGAGGCCTGGTGCCCGGCTAAGGGAGTTGGGAACAAAAGATGGCCTGTTTCCAGAGGTAAGCAAAATTAGCTGCCCAGGTGCCTGATGTCAGTTTGTAGGAGGCCTTTGGCCCTCCAAGGGAAGCTAGTCTTCCAGTTTGTGGCAGCTTGCATCTGGAAGAAATCCTGTTCTGTTTGGGATTGTAGGTGGCCGAGGCCTGCTGCCCGGCAGAGGGAGTTGGGCACAAAGGATGGCCTGTTTCCAGAGGTAAGTAAAGTCAGCTGCCCAGGTGCCTGATGTCAGTTTTTAGGAGGCCTTTGTCCCTCTAAGGGAAGCTAGTCTTCCAGTTTCTGGCAGCTTGCATCTGGAAGAAATCCTGTTCTGTTCGGGATTGTAGGTGGCCGGAGCCGGGTGCCCTGCTGTGGGAGTTGGGCACAAATGATGGCCTGTTTCCAGGGGTAAATAAAGTCAGCTGCCCAGGTGCCTGATGTAAATTTGTAGTAGGCCTTTGGCTCTCCAAGGGAAGCCAGGCTTCCAGCTTGTGGCAGCTTGCATCTGGAAGAAATCCAGTTCCGTTCGGGATTGTAGGTGGCCGGAGCCGGGTGCCCTCCTGAGGGAGTTGGGCACAAACGATGGCCTGTTTCCAGGGGTAAGTAAAGTCAGCTGCCCAGGTGCCTGATGTCAATTTGTAGTAGGCCTTTGGCTCTCCAAGGGAAGCCAGGCTTCCTGCTTATGGCAGCTTGCATCTGGAAGAAATCCTGTTCCGTTTGGGATTGTAGGTGGCCGAGGCCTGGTATCCGGCAGAGGGAGTTGGGCACAAAGGATGGCCTGTTTCCAGGGGTAAGTAAAGTCAGCTGCCCAGGTGCCTGATGTCAGTTTGTAGGAGGCCTTTGGCCCTCCAAGAGCAGCCAGGCTGCCAGCTTGTGGCAGCTTGCATCTTGAAGAAATCCTGTTCCGTTTGGGATCGTAGGTGGCCGAGGCCTGGTGCCCAGCTAAGGGAGTTGGGCACAAAGGATGGCCTGTTTCCAGGGTTAAGTAAAGTCAGCTGCCCAGGTGCCTGATGTCCGTTTGTAGGAGGCCTTTGGCCCTCCAAGGGAAGCTAGGCTTCCAGCTTGTGGCAGCATGCATCTGGAAGAAATACTGTTCCGTATCCGATTGTAGGTGGCCGAGGCCAGGTGCTCGGCAGAGGGAGTTGGGCACAAAGGATGGCCTGTTTCCAGGGGTAAGTAAAGTCAGCTGCCCAGGTGCCTGATGTCAGTTTTTAGGAGGCCTTTGGCCCTCCAAGGGAAACTAGTCTTCCAGTTTGTGGCAGCTTGCATCTGGAAGAAATCCTGTTCCATTCTGGATTGTAGGTGGTCGAGGCCAGGTGCCCAGCAGAGGGAAATGGGAACAAAGTATGGCCTGTTTCCAGGGGTAAGTAAAGTCAGCTGCCCAGGTGCCTGATGTCAGTTTGTAGGAGGCCTTTGGCCCTCCATGGGAAGCCAGCCTTCCAGCTTGTGGCAGCTTGCATCTTGAAGAAATCATGTTCCGTTTGGGATCGTAGGTCGCTGAGGCCTGGTGCCCGGCTAAGGGAGTTGGGAACAAAAGATGGCCTGTTTCCAGAGGTAAGCAAAATTAGCTGCCCAGGTGCCTGATGTCAGTTTGTAGGAGGCCTTTGGCCCTCCAAGGGAAGCTAGTCTTCCAGTTTGTGGCAGCTTGCATCTGGAAGAAATCCTGTTCTGTTTGGGATTGTAGGTGGCCGAGGCCTGCTGCCCGGCAGAGGGAGTTGGGCACAAAGGATGGCCTGTTTCCAGAGGTAAGTAAAGTCAGCTGCCCAGGTGCCTGATGTCAGTTTTTAGGAGGCCTTTGTCCCTCTAAGGGAAGCTAGTCTTCCAGTTTCTGGCAGCTTGCATCTGGAAGAAATCCTGTTCTGTTCGGGATTGTAGGTGGCCGGAGCCGGGTGCCCTGCTGTGGGAGTTGGGCACAAATGATGGCCTGTTTCCAGGGGTAAATAAAGTCAGCTGCCCAGGTGCCTGATGTAAATTTGTAGTAGGCCTTTGGCTCTCCAAGGGAAGCCAGGCTTCCAGCTTGTGGCAGCTTGCATCTGGAAGAAATCCAGTTCCGTTCGGGATTGTAGGTGGCCGGAGCCGGGTGCCCTCCTGAGGGAGTTGGGCACAAACGATGGCCTGTTTCCAGGGGTAAGTAAAGTCAGCTGCCCAGGTGCCTGATGTCAATTTGTAGTAGGCCTTTGGCTCTCCAAGGGAAGCCAGGCTTCCTGCTTATGGCAGCTTGCATCTGGAAGAAATCCTGTTCCGTTTGGGATTGTAGGTGGCCGAGGCCTGGTATCCGGCAGAGGGAGTTGGGCACAAAGGATGGCCTGTTCCCAGGGGTAAGTAAAGTCAGCTGCCCAGGTGCCTGATGTCATTTTCTAGCAGGCCTTTGGCTTGCTAAGGGAAGGTAATCTTCCAGTTTGTGGCAGCTTGCATCTGGAAGAAATCCTGTTCCGTTCGGGATTGTAGGTGGCCGAGGCCAGGTGCCCGGCAGAGGGAGTTGGGAACAAAGGATGGCCTGTTTCCAGGGGTAAGTAAAGTCAGCTGCCCAGGTGCCTGATGTCAGTTTGTAGGAGGCCTTTGGCCCTCCATGGTAATGTAGTCTTCAAGTTTGTGGCAGCTTGCATCTGGAAGAAATCCTGTTCCGTTTGGGATTGTAGGTGGCAGAGGCCAGGTGCCCGGCACAGGGAGTTGGGCACAAAGGATGGCCTGTTTCCAGGGGTAAGTAAAGTCAGCTGCCCAGGTGCCTGATGTCAGTTTGCAGATGGCAATTGTTCCACCATGGGAAGCCAGGCTTCCAGCTTGTGGCAGCTTGCATCTGGAAGAAATCCTGTTCCGTTCGGGATTGTAGGTGGCCAAGGCCAGGTGCCCGACAGAGGGAGTTTGGCAAAAAGGATGGCCTGTTTCCAGGGGTAAGTAAAGTCAGCTGCCCAGGTGCCTGATGTCAGTTTGTAGGAGGCCTTTGGCCCTCCATGGAAAGCTAGTCTTCCAGTTTGTGGCAGCTTGCATCTGGAAGAAATCCTGTTCCGTTCGGGATTGTAGGTGGCCTAGGCCAGGTGCCCGGCAGAGGGAGTTGGGCGCAAAGGGTGGCCTGTTTCCAGAGGTAAGTAAAGTCAGCTGCCCAGGTGCCTGATGTCAGTTTGTAGGAGGCCTTTGGGCCTCTAAGGGAAGCTAGTCTTCCAGTTTGTGGCAGCTTGCATCTGGAACAAATGCTGTTCCTTTCGGGATTGTAGGTGGCCGAGGCCGGGTGCCCGGCAGAGGGAGTTGGGCACAAAGGATGGCCTGTTTCCAGGGGTAAGTGAAGTCAGGTGCCCAGGTGCCTGATGTCAGTTTGCAGGTGCCAACTGTTCCTCCATGGGAAGCCAGGCTTCCTGCTTGTGGCAGCTTGCATCTGGAAGAAATCCTGTTCCGTTCAGGATTGTAGGTGGCCGGAGCCGGGTGCCCTGCTGAGGGAGTTGGGAACAAAGGATGGCCTGTTTCCAGGGGTAAATAAAGTCAGCTGCCCAGGTGCCTGATGTCAGTTTGTAGTAGGCCTTTGGCTCTCCAAGGGAAGCCAGGCTTCCAGCTTGTGGCAGCTTGCATCTGGAAGAAATCCTGTTCCGTTTGGGATTGTAGGTGGCCGAGGCCAGGTGCCCGGCAGAGGGAGTTGGGCACAAAGGATGGCCTGTCCCCAGGGGTAAGTAAAGTCAGCTGCCCAGGTGCCTGATGTCAGTTTATAGCAGGAATTTGGCCCGCTAAGGGAAGGTAGTCTTCCAGTTTGTGGCAGCTTGCATCTGGAAGAAATCCTGTTCCGTTCGGGATTGTAGGTGGCCGAGGCCAGGTGCCCGGCAGAGGGTGTTGGGCACAAAGGATGGCCTGTTTCCAGGGGAAAGTAAAGTCAGCTGCCCAGGGGCCTGATGTCAGTTTGCAGATGGCAATTGTTCCTCAATGGGAAGCCAGGCTTCCAGCTTGTGGCAGCTTCCCTCTGGAAGAAATACTGTTCCGTTCGGGATTGTAGGCGGCCAAGGCCAGGTGCCCGGCAGGGGGAGTTTGGCACAAAGGATGGCCTGTTTCCAGCGGTAAGTGAATTCAGCTGCCCAGGTGCCTGATGTAAGTTTGTCGGAGGCCTTTGGCCCTCCAAGAGCAGCCAGGCTTCCAGCTTGTGGCAGCTTGCATCTTGAAGAAATCCTGTTCCGTATCCGATTGTAGGTGGCCGAGGCCGGGTGCTCGGCAGAGGGAGTTGGGCACAAAGGATGGCCTGTTTCCAGGGGTAAGTAAAGTCAGCTGCCCAGGTGCCTGATGTCAGTTTGTAGGAGGCCTTTGGCCCTCCAAGGGAAACTAGTCTTCCAGTTTGTGGCAGCTTGCATCTGGAAGAAATCCTGTTCCATTCTGGATTGTAGGTGGTCGAGACCAGGTGCCCTGCTGAGGGAGATGGGAACAAAGTATGGCCTGTTTCCAGGGGTAAGTAAAGTCAGCTGCCCAGGTGCCTGATGTCAGTTTGTAGGAGGCCTTTGGCCCTCCATGGGAAGCTAGTCTTCCAGTTTGTGGCAGCTTGCATCTTGAAGAAATCATGTTCCGTTTGGGATCGTAGGTCGCCGAGGCCTGGTGCCCGGCTAAGGGAGTTGGGAACAAAGGATGGCCTGTTTCCAGAGGTAAGCAAAGTTAGCTGCCCAGGTGCTTGGTTTCAGTTTGTAGGAGGCCTTTGGCCCTCCAAGGGAAGCTAGTCTTCCAGTTTGTGGCAGCTTGCATCTGGAAGAAATCCTGTTCTGTTTGGGATTGTAGGTGGCCGAGGCCTGCTGCCCGGCAGAGGGAGTTGGGCACAAAGGATGGCCTGTTTCCAGAGGAAAGTAAAGTCAGCTGCCCAGTTGCCTGATGTCAGTTTTTAGGAGGCCTTTGTCCCTCTAAGGGAAGCTAGTCTTCCAGTTTGTGGCAGCTTGCATCTGGAAGAAATCCTGTTCCGTTCGGGATTGTAGATGGCCGGAGTCGGGTGCCCGGCTGTGGGAGTTGGGCACAAATGATGGCCTGTTTCCAGGGGTAAATAAAGTCAGCTGCCCAGGTGCCTGATGTCAATTTGTAGTAGGCCTTTGGCTCTCAAAGGGAAGCCAGGCTTCCAGCTTGTGGCAGCTTGCATCTGGAAGAAATCCAGTTCCGTTCGGGATTGTAGGTGGCCGGTGCCGGGTGCCCTCCTGAGGGAGTTGGGCACAAATGATGGCCTGTTTCCAGGGGTAAATAAAGTCAGCTGCCCAGGTGCCTGATGTCAATTTGTAGGAGGCCTTTGGCTCTCTAAGGGAAGCCAGGCTTCCAGCTTGTGGCAGCTTGCATCTGGAAGAAATCCTGTTCCGTTTGGGATTGTAGGTGGCCGAGGCCTAGTGCCTGGCAGAGGGAGTTGGGAACAAAGGATGGCCTGTTCCCAGTGGTAAGTAAAGTCAGCTGCCCAGGTGCCTGATGTCAGTTTGTAGCAGGCCTTTGGCCCGCTAAGGTAAGGTAGTCTTCCAGTTTGTGGCAGCTTGCATCTGGAAGAAATCCTGTTCCGTTCGGGATTGTAGGTGGCCGAGGCCAGGTGCCCAGCAGAGGGAGTTGGGAACAAAGGATGGCCTGTTTCCAGGGGTAAGTAAAGTCAGCTGCCCAGGTGCCTGATGTCAGTTTGTAGGAGGCCTTTGGCCCTCCAAGGGAAGCCAGGCTCCCTGCTTGTGGCAGCTTGCATCTGGAAGAAATCCTGTTCCGTTCGGGATTGTAGGTGACCGGATCCGGGTGCCCTGCTGAGGGAGTTGGGAAAAAAGGATGGCCTGTTTCCAGGGGTAAGTAAAGTCAGCTGCCCAGGTGCCTGATGTAAGTTTGTAGGAGGCCGTTGGCCCTCCATGGGAAGCCAGGCTTCCTGCTTGGCAGCTTGCATCTGGAAGAAATCCAGTTCCGTTCGGAATTGTAGGTGGCCGGAGCCGGGTGCCCTGCTGAGGGAGTTGGGTACACATAATGGCCTGTTTCCTGGGGTAAGTAAAGGCAGCTGCCCAGGTGCCTGATGTCAATTTGTAGTAGGCCTTTGGCTCTCCAAGGGAAGCCAGGCTTCCAGCTTGTGGCAGCTTGCATCTGGAAGAAATCCTGTTCCGTTTGGGATTGTAGGTGGCCGAGGCCTGGTGTCCGGCAGAGGGAGTTGGGAACAAAGGATGGCCTGTTTCCAGGGGTAAGTAAAGTCAGCTGCCCAGGTGCCTGATGTCAGTTTGCAGGTGGTAATTGTTCCTCCATGGGAAGCCAGACTTCCTGCTTGTGGCAGCTTGCATCTGGAAGAAATCCTGTTCCGTTCGGGATTGTAGGTGGCCGGAGCCGGGTGCCCTGCTGAGGGAGTTGGGCACAAAGGATGGCCTGTTTCCAGGGGTAAATAAAGTCAGCTGCCCAGGTGCCTGATGTCAATTTGTAGTAGGCCTTTGGCTCTCCAATGGAAGCCAGGCTTCCAGCTTGTGGCAGCTTGCATCTGGAAGAAATCCTGTTCCATTCGGGATTGTAGGTGGCCGGAGCCGGGTGCCCTGCTGAGGGAGTTGGGCACAAATGATGGCCTGTTCCCAGGGGTAAGTAAAGTCACCTGCCCAGGTGCCTAATGTCAGTTTCTAGCAGGCCTTTGGCCCGCTAAGGGAAGGTAATCTTCCAGTTTGTGGCAGCTTGCATCTGGAAGAAATCCTGTTCCGTTCGGGATTGTAGGTGCACAAAGCCGGGTGCCCTGCTGAGGGAGTTGGGAACAAAGGATGGCCTGTTTCCAGGGGTAAGTAAGGTCAGCTGCCCAGGTGCTTGATGTCAGTTTGTAGTAGGCCTTTGGCTCTCCAAGGGAAGCCAGGCTTCCTGCTTGTGGCAGCTTGCATCTGGAAGAAATCCTGTTCCGTTTGGGATTGTAGGTGGCCGAGGCCAGGTGCCCGGCAGAGGGAGTTGGGCACAAAGGATGGCCTGTTCCCAGGTGTAAGTAAAGTCAGCTGCCCAGGTGCCTGATGTCAGTTTGTAGGAGGCCTTTGGCCCGCTAAGGGAAGGTAGTCTTCCAGTTTGTGGCAGCTTGCATCTGGAAGAAATCCTGTTCCGTTTGGGATTGTAGGTGGCCGAGGCCAGGTGCCCGGCAGAGGGAGTTGGGCACAAAGGATGGCCTGTTTCCAGGGGTAAGTAAAGTCAGCTGCCCAGGTGCCTGATGTCAGTTTGCAGATGGCAATTACTCCTCCATGGGAAGCCAGGCTTCCTGCTTGTGGCAGCTTGCATCTGGAAGAAATCCTGTTCCATTCGGGATTGTAGTTGCCCGGATCCGGGTGCCCTGCTGAGGGAGTTGGGAAAAAAGGATGGCCTGTTTCCAGAGGTAAGTAAAGTCAGCTGCCCAGGTGCCTGATGTCAGTTCTTAGGAGGCCTCTGGCCCACCATGGGAAGCCAGGCTTCCTGCTTGTGGCAGCTTGCATCTGGAAGAGATCCTGTTGCATTTGGGATTGTAGGTGGCCGAGGCCTGGTGCCCAGCAGAGGGAGTTGGGCACAAAGGATGGCCTGTTTCCAGGGGTAAGTAAAGTCAGCTGCCCAGGTGCCTGATGTCAGTTTGCAGGTGGCAATTGTTCCTCCATGGGAAGCCAGGCTTCCTGCTTGTGGCAGCTTGCATCTGGAAGAAATCCTGTTCCGTTCGGGATTGTAGGTGGCCGACGCCTGGTGCCCGGCAGAGGGAGTTGGGCACAAAGGATGGCCTGTTTCCAGGGGTAAAAAAAGTCAGCTGCCCAGGTGCCTGATGTCAGTTTGTAGGAGTCCTTTGGCCCTCTAAGGGAAGCTAGTCTTCCAGTTAGTGGCAGCTTGCATCTGGAGGAAATGCTGTTCCTTTCAGGATTGTAGGTGGCCAAAACCAGGTGCCCGGCAGAGGGAGTTGGGCACAACGGATGGCCTGTTTCCAGGGGTAAGTAAAGTCAGCTGCCCAGGTGCCTGATGTCAGTTTGTAGGAGGCCTTTGGCCCTCCATGTGAAGCCAGCCTTCCAGTTGGTGGCAGCTTGCATCGCGAAGAAATCCTGTTCCGTTCGGGACTGTAGGTGGCCGAAGCCAGGTGCCCGGCAGGGGGAGTTTGGCACAAAGGATGGCCTGTTTCCAGGGGTAAGTAAAGTCAGCTGCCCAGGTGCCTGATGTCAGTTTGTAGGAGGCCTTTGGCTCTCCATGGGAAGCCAGGCTTCCTGCTTGTGGCAGCTTGCATCTGGAAGAAATCCTGTTCCATTCGGGATTGTAGGTGTCCGGATCCGGTTGCCCTGCTGAGGGAGTTGGGAACAAAGGATGGCCTGTTTCCAGGGCTAAGTAAAGTCAGCTGCCCAGGTGCCTGATGTCATTTCTTAGGAGGCCTTTGGCCCTCCATGGGAAGCCAGGCTTCATGCTTGTGGCTGCTTGCATCTGGAAGAAATCCTGTTCCGTTTCCGCTTGTAGGTGGCCGGGGCCAGGTGCCCGGCAGAGGGAGTTGGGCACAAAAGATGGCCTGTTTCCAGGGGTAAGTAAAGACAGCTGCCCAGGTGCCTGATGTCAGTTTGTAGGAGGCCTTTGGCCCTCCAAGGGAAGCTAGTCTTCCAGTTTGTGGCAGCTTGCATCTGGAAGAAATCCTGTTCCGTTTGGGATCGTAGGTGGCCGAGGCCTGGTGCCCGGCAGAGGGATTTGGGAACAAAGGATGGCCTGTTTCCAGGGGTAAGTAAAGTCAGCTGCCCAGGTGCCTGATGTCAGTTTGTAGGAGGCCTTTGGCCCTCCAAGGGAAGCAAGTCTTCCAGTTTGTGGCAGCTTGCATCTGGAAGAAGTCCTGTTCCGTTCGGGATTGTAGGTGGCCGAAGCCAGGTGCCCGGCAGAGGGAGTTGGGCACAAAGGATGGCCTGTTTCCAGGGGTAAGTAAAGTCAGCTGGCCAGGTGCCTGATGTCAGTTTGCAGATGGCAATTGTTCCACCATGGGAAGCCAGGCTTCCAGCTTGTGGCAGCTTGCATCTGGAAGAAATCCTGTTCCGTTCGGGATTGTAGGTGGCCGGAGCCGGGTGCCCTGCTGAGGGAGTTTGGCACAAAGGATGGCCTGTTTCCAGGGTTAAGTAAAGTCAGCTGCCCAGGTGCCTGATGTCAGTTTGTAGGAGGCCTTTGGCCCTCCATGGGAAGCTAGTCTTCCAGTTTGTGGCAGCTTGCATCTGGAAGAAATCCTGTTCCGTTCGGGATTGTAGGTGGCCTAGGCCAGGTGCCCGGCAGAGGGAGTTGGGCACAAAGGGTGGCCTGTTTCCAGAGGTAAGTAAAGTCAGCTGCCCAGGTGCCTGATGTCAGTTTGTAGGAGGCCTTTGGGCCTCTAAGGGAAGCTAGTCTTCCAGTTTGTGGCAGCTTGCATCTGGAACAAATGCTGTTCCTTTCGGGATTGTAGGTGGCCGAGGCCAGGTGCCCGGCAGAGGGAGTTGGGCACAAAGGATGGCCTGTTTCCAGGGGTAAAAAAAGTCAGCTGCCCAGGTGCCTGATGTCAGTTTGTAGGAGGCCTTTGGCCCTCTAAGGGAAGCTAGTCTTCCAGTTTGTGGCAGCTTGCATCTGGAAGAAATGCTGTTCCTTTCGGGATTGTAGGTGGCCGAGGCCAGGTGCCCGGCAGAGGGAGTTGGGCACAAAGGATGGCCTGTTTCCAGGGGTAAGTAAAGTCAGCTGCCCAGGTGCCTGATGTCAGTTTTCAGGTGGCAACTGTTCCTCCATGGGAAGCCAGGCTTCCTGCTTGTGGCAGCTTGCATCTGGAAGAAATCCTGTTCCGTTCGGGATTGTAGGTGGCCGGAGCCGGGTGCCCTGCTGAGGGAGTTGGGAACAAAGGATGGCCTGTTTCCAGAGGTAAGTAAAGTCAGCTGCCCAGGTGCCTGATGTCAGTTCTTAGGAGGCCTCAGGTCCACCATGGGAAGCCAGGCTTCCTGCTTGTGGCAGCTTGCATCTGGAAGAAATCCTGTTCCGTTTGGGATTGTAGGTGGCCGAGGCCTGGTGCCCGGCTAAGGGAGATGGGAACAAAGGATGGCCTGTTTCCAGGGGTAAGTAAAGTCAGCTGCCCAGGTGCCTGATGTCAGTTTGCAGGTGGCAATTGTTCCTCTATGGGAAGCCAGGCTTCCTACTTGTGGCAGCTTGCATCGCGAAGAAATCCTGTTCCGTTCGGGATTGTAGGTGGCCGACGCCTGGTGCCCGGCAGAGGGAGTTGGGCACAAAGGATGGCCTGTTTCCAGGGGTAAGTAAAGTCAGCTGCCCAGGTGCCTGATGTCAGTTTGTAGGAGGCCTTTGGCCCTCCAAGGGAAGCAAGTCTTCCAGTTTGTGGCAGCTTGCATCTGGAAGAAGTCCTGTTCCGTTCGGGATTGTAGGTGGCCAAATCCAGCTGCCCGGCAGAGGGAGTTGGGCACAACGGATGGCCTGTTTCCAGGGGTAAGTAAAGTCAGCTGCCCAGGTGCCTGATGTCAGTTTGTAGGAGGCCTTTGGCCCTCCATGGGAAGCCAGGCTTCCTGCTTGTGGCAGCTTGCATCTGGAAGAAATCCTGTTCCGTTCGGGAATGTAGGTGTCCGGATCCGGGTGCCCTGCTGAGGGAGTTGGGAAAAAAGCAAGGCCTGTTTCCAGGGGTAAGTAAAGTCAGCTGCCCAGGTGCCTGATGTCAGTTCTTAGGAGGCCTTTGGCCCTCCATGGGAAACTAGTCTTCCAGTTTGTGGCAGCTTGCATCTGGAAGAAATCCTGTTCCATTCTGGATTGTAGGTGGTCGAGGCCAGGTGCCCAGCAGAGGGAAATGGGAACAAAGTATGGCCTGTTTCCAGGGGTAAGTAAAGTCAGCTGCCCAGGTGCCTGATGTCAGTTTGTAGGAGGCCTTTGGCCCTCCATGGGAAGCCAGCCTTCCAGCTTGTGGCAGCTTGCATCTTGAAGAAATCATGTTCCGTTTGGGATCGTAGGTCGCTGAGGCCTGGTGCCCGGCTAAGGGAGTTGGGAACAAAAGATGGCCTGTTTCCAGAGGTAAGCAAAATTAGCTGCCCAGGTGCCTGATGTCAGTTTGTAGGAGGCCTTTGGCCCTCCAAGGGAAGCTAGTCTTCCAGTTTGTGGCAGCTTGCATCTGGAAGAAATCCTGTTCTGTTTGGGATTGTAGGTGGCCGAGGCCTGCTGCCCGGCAGAGGGAGTTGGGCACAAAGGATGGCCTGTTTCCAGAGGTAAGTAAAGTCAGCTGCCCAGGTGCCTGATGTCAGTTTTTAGGAGGCCTTTGTCCCTCTAAGGGAAGCTAGTCTTCCAGTTTCTGGCAGCTTGCATCTGGAAGAAATCCTGTTCTGTTCGGGATTGTAGGTGGCCGGAGCCGGGTGCCCTGCTGTGGGAGTTGGGCACAAATGATGGCCTGTTTCCAGGGGTAAATAAAGTCAGCTGCCCAGGTGCCTGATGTAAATTTGTAGTAGGCCTTTGGCTCTCCAAGGGAAGCCAGGCTTCCAGCTTGTGGCAGCTTGCATCTGGAAGAAATCGAGTTCCGTTCGGGATTGTAGGTGGCCGGAGCCGGGTGCCCTCCTGAGGGAGTTGGGCACAAACGATGGCCTGTTTCCAGGGGTAAATAAAGTCAGCTGCCCAGGTGCCTGATGTCAATTTGTAGTAGGCCTTTGGCTCTCAAAGGGAAGCCAGGCTCCCTGCTTCTGGCAGCTTGCATCTGGAAGAAATCCTGTTCCGTTCAGGATTGTAGGTGACCGGATCCGGCTGCCCTGCTGAGGGAGTTGGGAACAAAGGATGGCCTGTTTCCAGGGGTAAGTAAAGTCAGCTGCCCAGGTGCCTGATGTCAATTTGTAGTAGGCCTTTGGCTCTCCAAGGGAAGCCAGGCTTCCTGCTTATGGCAGCTTGCATCTGGAAGAAATCCTGTTCCGTTTGGGATTGTAGGTGGCCGAGGCCTGGTATCCGGCAGAGGGAGTTGGGCACAAAGGATGGCCTGTTCCCAGGGGTAAGTAAAGTCAGCTGCCCAGGTGCCTGATGTCATTTTCTAGCAGGCCTTTGGCTTGCTAAGGGAAGGTAATCTTCCAGTTTGTGGCAGCTTGCATCTGGAAGAAATCCTGTTCCGTTCGGGATTGTAGGTGGCCGAGGCCAGGTGCCCGGCAGAGGGAGTTGGGAACAAAGGATGGCCTGTTTCCAGGGGTAAGTAAAGTCAGCTGCCCAGGTGCCTGATGTCAGTTTGTAGGAGGCCTTTGGCCCTCCATGGTAATGTAGTCTTCAAGTTTGTGGCAGCTTGCATCTGGAAGAAATCCTGTTCCGTTTGGGATTGTAGGTGGCAGAGGCCAGGTGCCCGGCACAGGGAGTTGGGCACAAAGGATGGCCTGTTTCCAGGGGTAAGTAAAGTCAGCTGCCCAGGTGCCTGATGTCAGTTTGCAGATGGCAATTGTTCCACCATGGGAAGCCAGGCTTCCAGCTTGTGGCAGCTTGCATCTGGAAGAAATCCTGTTCCGTTCGGGATTGTAGGTGGCCAAGGCCAGGTGCCCGACAGAGGGAGTTTGGCAAAAAGGATGGCCTGTTTCCAGGGGTAAGTAAAGTCAGCTGCCCAGGTGCCTGATGTCAGTTTGTAGGAGGCCTTTGGCCCTCCATGGAAAGCTAGTCTTCCAGTTTGTGGCAGCTTGCATCTGGAAGAAATCCTGTTCCGTTCGGGATTGTAGGTGGCCTAGGCCAGGTGCCCGGCAGAGGGAGTTGGGCGCAAAGGGTGGCCTGTTTCCAGAGGTAAGTAAAGTCAGCTGCCCAGGTGCCTGATGTCAGTTTGTAGGAGGCCTTTGGGCCTCTAAGGGAAGCTAGTCTTCCAGTTTGTGGCAGCTTGCATCTGGAACAAATGCTGTTCCTTTCGGGATTGTAGGTGGCCGAGGCCGGGTGCCCGGCAGAGGGAGTTGGGCACAAAGGATGGCCTGTTTCCAGGGGTAAGTGAAGTCAGGTGCCCAGGTGCCTGATGTCAGTTTGCAGGTGCCAACTGTTCCTCCATGGGAAGCCAGGCTTCCTGCTTGTGGCAGCTTGCATCTGGAAGAAATCCTGTTCCGTTCGGGATTGTAGGTGGCCGGAGCCGGGTGCCCTGCTGAGGGAGTTGGGAACAAAGGATGGCCTGTTTCCAGGGGTAAATAAAGTCAGCTGCCCAGGTGCCTGATGTCAGTTTGTAGTAGGCCTTTGGCTCTCCAAGGGAAGCCAGGCTTCCAGCTTGTGGCAGCTTGCATCTGGAAGAAATCCTGTTCCGTTTGGGATTGTAGGTGGCCGAGGCCAGGTGCCCGGCAGAGGGAGTTGGGCACAAAGGATGGCCTGTCCCCAGGGGTAAGTAAAGTCAGCTGCCCAGGTGCCTGATGTCAGTTTATAGCAGGAATTTGGCCCGCTAAGGGAAGGTAGTCTTCCAGTTTGTGGCAGCTTGCATCTGGAAGAAATCCTGTTCCGTTCGGGATTGTAGGTGGCCGAGGCCAGGTGCCCGGCAGAGGGTGTTGGGCACAAAGGATGGCCTGTTTCCAGGGGAAAGTAAAGTCAGCTGCCCAGGGGCCTGATGTCAGTTTGCAGATGGCAATTGTTCCTCAATGGGAAGCCAGGCTTCCAGCTTGTGGCAGCTTCCCTCTGGAAGAAATACTGTTCCGTTCGGGATTGTAGGCGGCCAAGGCCAGGTGCCCGGCAGGGGGAGTTTGGCACAAAGGATGGCCTGTTTCCAGCGGTAAGTGAATTCAGCTGCCCAGGTGCCTGATGTAAGTTTGTCGGAGGCCTTTGGCCCTCCAAGAGCAGCCAGGCTTCCAGCTTGTGGCAGCTTGCCTCTTGAAGAAATCCTGTTCCGTATCCGATTGTAGGTGGCCGAGGCCGGGTGCTCGGCAGAGGGAGTTGGGCACAAAGGATGGCCTGTTTCCAGGGGTAAGTAAAGTCAGCTGCCCAGGTGCCTGATGTCAGTTTGTAGGAGGCCTTTGGCCCTCCAAGGGAAACTAGTCTTCCAGTTTGTGGCAGCTTGCATCTGGAAGAAATCCTGTTCCATTCTGGATTGTAGGTGGTCGAGACCAGGTGCCCTGCTGAGGGAGATGGGAACAAAGTATGGCCTGTTTCCAGGGGTAAGTAAAGTCAGCTGCCCAGGTGCCTGATGTCAGTTTGTAGGAGGCCTTTGGCCCTCCATGGGAAGCTAGTCTTCCAGTTTGTGGCAGCTTGCATCTTGAAGAAATCATGTTCCGTTTGGGATCGTAGGTCGCCGAGGCCTGGTGCCCGGCTAAGGGAGTTGGGAACAAAGGATGGCCTGTTTCCAGAGGTAAGCAAAGTTAGCTGCCCAGGTGCTTGGTTTCAGTTTGTAGGAGGCCTTTGGCCCTCCAAGGGAAGCTAGTCTTCCAGTTTGTGGCAGCTTGCATCTGGAAGAAATCCTGTTCTGTTTGGGATTGTAGGTGGCCGAGGCCTGCTGCCCGGCAGAGGGAGTTGGGCACAAAGGATGGCCTGTTTCCAGAGGAAAGTAAAGTCAGCTGCCCAGTTGCCTGATGTCAGTTTTTAGGAGGCCTTTGTCCCTCTAAGGGAAGCTAGTCTTCCAGTTTGTGGCAGCTTGCATCTGGAAGAAATCCTGTTCCGTTCGGGATTGTAGATGGCCGGAGTCGGGTGCCCGGCTGTGGGAGTTGGGCACAAATGATGGCCTGTTTCCAGGGGTAAATAAAGTCAGCTGCCCAGGTGCCTGATGTAAATTTGTAGTAGGCCTTTGGCTCTCCAAGGAAAGCCAGGCTTCCAGCTTGTGGCAGCTTGCATCTGGAAGAAATCCAGTTCCGTTCGGGATTGTAGGTGGCCGAGGCCTGGTGCCTGGCAGAGGGAGTTGGGAACAAAGGATGGCCTGTTCCCAGTGGTAAGTAAAGTCAGCTGCCCAGGTGCCTGATGTCAGTTTGTAGCAGGCCTTTGGCCCGCTAAGGTAAGGTAGTCTTCCAGTTTGTGGCAGCTTGCATCTGGAAGAAATCCTGTTCCGTTCGGGATTATAGGTGGCCGAGGCCAGGTGCCCGGCAGAGGGAGTTGGGAACAAAGGATGGCCTGTTTCCAGGGGTAAGTAAAGTCAGCTGCCCAGGTGCCTGATGTCAGTTTGTAGGAGGCCTTTGGCCCTCCAAGGGAAGCCAGGCTCCCTGCTTGTGGCAGCTTGCATCTGGAAGAAATCCTGTTCCGTTCGGGATTGTAGGTGACCGGATCCGGGTGCCCTGCTGAGGGAGTTGGGAAAAAAGGATGGCCTGTTTCCAGGGGTAAGTAAAGTCAGCTGCCCAGGTGCCTGATGTAAGTTTGTAGGAGGCCGTTGGCCCTCCATGGGAAGCCAGGCTTCCTGCTTGGCAGCTTGCATCTGGAAGAAATCCAGTTCCGTTCGGAATTGTAGGTGGCCGGAGCCGGGTGCCCTGCTGAGGGAGTTGGGCACAAATGATGGCCTGTTTCCTGGGGTAAGTAAAGGCAGCTGCCCAGGTGCCTGATGTCAATTTGTAGTAGGCCTTTGGCTCTCCAAGGGAAGCCAGGCTTCCAGCTTGTGGCAGCTTGCATCTGGAAGAAATCCTGTTCCGTTTGGGATTGTAGGTGGCCGAGGCCTGGTGCCCGGCAGAGGGAGTTGGGAACAAAGGATGGCCTGTTTCCAGGGGTAAGTAAAGTCAGCTGCCCAGGTGCCTGATGTCAGTTTGCAGGTGGTAATTGTTCCTCCATGGGAAGCCAGGCTTCCTGCTTGTGGCAGCTTGCATCTGGAAGAAATCCTGTTCCGTTCGGGATTGTAGGTGGCCGGAGCCGGGTGCCCTGCTGAGGGAGTTGGGCACAAAGGATGGCCTGTTTCCAGGGGTAAATAAAGTCAGCTGCCCAGGTGCCTGATGTCAATTTGTAGTAGGCCTTTGGCTCTCCAAGGGAAGCCAGGCTTCCAGCTTGTGGCAGCTTGCATCTGGAAGAAATCCTGTTCCGTTCGGGATTGTAGGTGGCCGGAGCCGGGTGCCCTGCTGAGGGAGTTGGGCACAAATGATGGCCTGTTCCCAGGGGTAAGTAAAGTCAGCTGCCCAGGTGCCTAATGTCAGTTTCTAGCAGGCCTTTGGCCCGCTAAGGGAAGGTAATCTTCCAGTTTGTGGCAGCTTGCATCTGGAAGAAATCCTGTTCCGTTCGGGATTGTAGGTGGCCGAGGCCAGGTGCCCGGCAGAGGGAGTGGGGAAAAAAGGATGGCCTGTTTCCAGGGGTAAGTAAAGTCAGCTGCCCAGGTGCCTGATGTCAGTTTGTAGGAGGCCTTTGGCCCTCCATGGTAAGGTAGTCTTCAAGTTTGTGGCAGCTTGCATCTGGAAGAAATCCTGTTCCGTTTGGGATTGTAGGTGGCCGAGGCCAGGTGCCCGGCAGAGGGAGTTGGGCACAAAGGATGGCCTGTTTCCAGGGGTAAGTAAAGTCAGCTGCCCAGGTGCCTGATGTCAGTTTGCAGATGGCAATTGTTCCACCATGGGAAGCCAGGCTTCCAGCTTGTGGCAGCTTGCATCTGGAAGAAATCCTGTTCCGTTCGGGATTGTAGGTGGCCTAGGCCAGGTGCCCGGCAGAGGGAGTTGGGCGCAAAGGGTGGCCTGTTTCCAGAGGTAAGTAAAGTCAGCTGCCCAGGTGCCTGATGTCAGTTTGTAGGAGGCCTTTGGCTCTCCAAGGGAAGGTAGTCTTCCAGTTTGTGGCAGCTTGCATCTGGAACAAATGCTGTTCCTTTCGGGATTGTAGGTGGCCGAGGCCAGGTGCCCGGCAGAGGGAGTTGGGCACAAAGGATGGCCTGTTTCCAGGGGAAAGTAAAGTCAGCTGCCCAGGGGCCTGATATCAGTTTGCAGATGGCAATTGTTCCTCCATGGGAAGCCAGGCTTCCAGCTTGTGGCAGCTTCCCTCTGGAAGAAATACTGTTCCGTTCGGGATTGTAGGCGGCCAAGGCCAGGTGCCCGGCAGGGGGAGTTTGGCACAAAGGATGGCCTGTTTCCAGCGGTAAGTGAATTCAGCTGCCCAGGTGCCTGATGTAAGTTTGTCGGAGGCCTTTGGCCCTCCAAGAGCAGCCAGGCTTCCAGCTTGTGGCAGCTTGCATCTTGAAGAAATCCTGTTCCGTATCCGATTGTAGGTGGCCGAGGCCGGGTGCTCGGCAGAGGGAGTTGGGCACAAAGGATGGCCTGTTTCCA
The DNA here is from genome assembly GCF_029207755.1 of Chamaea fasciata. Taxonomy (NCBI): domain Eukaryota; kingdom Metazoa; phylum Chordata; class Aves; order Passeriformes; family Sylviidae; genus Chamaea; species Chamaea fasciata. The sequence goes on from NW_027094107.1 coordinate 88,876, forward strand.
GGGGTAAGTAAAGTCAGCTGCCCAGGTGCCTGATGTCAGTTTGTAGGAGGCCTTTGGCCCTCCAAGGGAAACTAGTCTTCCAGTTTGTGGCAGCTTGCATCTGGAAGAAATCCTGTTCCATTCTGGATTGTAGGTGGTCGAGACCAGGTGCCCTGCTGAGGGAGATGGGAACAAAGTATGGCCTGTTTCCAGGGGTAAGTAAAGTCAGCTGCCCAGGTGCCTGATGTCAGTTTGTAGGAGGCCTTTGGCCCTCCATGGGAAACCAGGCTTCCAGTTTGTGGCAGCTTGCATCTTGAAGAAATCATGTTCCGTTTGGGATCGTAGGTCGCCGAGGCCTGGTGCCCGGCTAAGGGTGTTGGGAACAAAGGATGGCCTGTTTCCAGAGGTAAGCAAAGTTAGCTGCCCAGGTGCTTGGTTTCAGTTTGTAGGAGGCCTTTGTCCCTCTAAGGGAAGCTAGTCTTCCAGTTTGTGGCAGCTTGCATCTGGAAGAAATCCTGTTCCGTTCGGGATTGTAGATGGCCGGAGTCGGGTGCCCGGCTGTGGGAGTTGGGCACAAATGATGGCCTGTTTCCAGGGGTAAATAAAGTCAGCTGCCCAGGTGCCTGATGTCAATTTGTAGTAGGCCTTTGGCTCTCCAAGGGAAGCCAGGCTTCCAGCTTGTGGCAGCTTGCATCTGGAAGAAATCCAGTTCCGTTCGGGATTGTAGGTGGCCGGTGCCGGGTGCCCTCCTGAGGGAGTTGGGCACAAATGATGGCCTGTTTCCAGGGGTAAATAAAGTCAGCTGCCCAGGTGCCTGATGTCAATTTGTAGTAGGCCTTTGGCTCTCTAAGGGAAGCCAGGCTTCCAGCTTGTGGCAGCTTGCATCTGGAAGAAATCCTGTTCCGTTTGGGATTGTAGGTGGCCGAGGCCTGGTGCCCGGCAGAGGGAGTTGGGCACAAAGGATGGCCTGTTCCCAGTGGTAAGTAAAGTCAGCTGCCCAGGTGCCTGATGTCAGTTTGTAGCAGGCCTTTGGCCCGCTAAGGTAAGGTAGTCTTCCAGTTTGTGGCAGCTTGCATCTGGAAGAAATCCTGTTCCGTTCGGGATTATAGGTGGCCGAGGCCAGGTGCCCGGCAGAGGGAGTTGGGAACAAAGGATGGCCTGTTTCCAGGGGTAAGTAAAGTCAGCTGCCCAGGTGCCTGATGTCAGTTTGTAGGAGGCCTTTGGCCCTCCAAGGGAAGCCAGGCTCCCTGCTTGTGGCAGCTTTCATCTGGAAGAAATCCTGTTCCGTTCGGGATTGTAGGTGACCGGATCCGGGTGCCCTGCTGAGGGAGTTGGGAAAAAAGGATGGCCTGTTTCCAGGGGTAAGTAAAGTCAGCTGCCCAGGTGCCTGATGTAAGTTTGTAGGAGGCCGTTGGCCCTCCATGGGAAGCCAGGCTTCCTGCTTGGCAGCTTGCATCTGGAAGAAATCCAGTTCCGTTCGGAATTGTAGGTGGCCGGAGCCGGGTGCCCTGCTGAGGGAGTTGGGCACAAATAATGGCCTGTTTCTTGGGGTAAGTAAAGGCAGCTGCCCAGGTGCCTGATGTCAATTTGTAGTAGGCCTTTGGCTCTCCAAGGGAAGCCAGGCTTCCAGCTTGTGGCAGCTTGCATCTGGAAGAAATCCTGTTCCGTTTGGGATTGTAGGTGGCCGAGGCCTGGTGCCCGGCAGAGGGAGTTGGGAACAAAGGATGGCCTGTTTCCAGGGGTAAGTAAAGTCAGCTGCCCAGGTGCCTGATGTCAGTTTGCAGGTGGTAATTGTTCCTCCATGGGAAGCCAGGCTTCCTGCTTGTGGCAGCTTGCATCTGGAAGAAATCCTGTTCCGTTCGGGATTGTAGGTGGCCGGAGCCGGGTGCCCTGCTGAGGGAGTTGGGCACAAAGGATGGCCTGTTTCCAGGGGTAAATAAAGTCAGCTGCCCAGGTGCCTGATGTCAATTTGTAGTAGGCCTTTGGCTCTCCAATGGAAGCCAGGCTTCCAGCTTGTGGCAGCTTGCATCTGGAAGAAATCCTGTTCCGTTCGGGATTGTAGGTGGCCGGAGCCGGGTGCCCTGCTGAGGGAGTTGGGCACAAATGATGGCCTGTTCCCAGGGGTAAGTAAAGTCAGCTGCCCAGGTGCCTAATGTCAGTTTCTAGCAGGCCTTTGGCCCGCTAAGGGAAGGTAATCTTCCAGTTTGTGGCAGCTTGCATCTGGAAGAAATCCTGTTCCGTTCGGGATTGTAGGTGGCCGAGGCCAGGTGCCCGGCAGAGGGAGTGGGGAAAAAAGGATGGCCTGTTTCCAGGGGTAAGTAAAGTCAGCTGCCCAGGTGCCTGATGTCAGTTTGTAGGAGGCCTTTGGCCCTCCATGGTAAGGTAGTCTTCAAGTTTGTGGCAGCTTGCATCTGGAAGAAATCCTGTTCCGTTTGGGATTGTAGGTGGCCGAGGCCAGGTGCCCGGCAGAGGGAGTTGGGCACAAAGGATGGCCTGTTTCCAGGGGTAAGTAAAGTCAGCTGCCCAGGTGCCTGATGTCAGTTTGCAGATGGCAATTGTTCCACCATGGGAAGCCAGGCTTCCAGCTTGTGGCAGCTTGCATCTGGAAGAAATCCTGTTCCGTTCCGGATTGTAGGTGGCCAAGGCCAGGTGCCCGACAGAGGGAGTTTGGCACAAAGGATGGCCTGTTTCCAGGGGTAAGTAAAGTCAGCTGGCCAGGTGCCTGATGTCAGTTTGTAGGAGGCCTTTGGCCCTCCATGGGAAGCTAGTCTTCCAGTTTGTGGCAGCTTGCATCTGGAAGAAATCCTGTTCCGTTCGGGATTGTAGGTGGCCTAGGCCAGGTGCCCGGCAGAGGGAGTTGGGCACAAAGGGTGGCCTGTTTCCAGAGGTAAGTAAAGTCAGCTGCCCAGGTGCCTGATGTCAGTTTGTAGGAGGCCTTTGGCTCTCCAAGGGAAGCTAGTCTTCCAGTTTGTGGCAGCTTGCCTCTGGAACAAATGCTGTTCCTTTCGGGATTGTAGGTGGCCGAGGCCAGGTGCCCGGCAGAGGGAGTTGGGCACAAAGGATGGCCTGTTTCCAGGGGTAAGTAAAGTCAGCTGCCCAGGTGCCTGATGTCAGTTTGTAGTAGGCCTTTGGCCCTCTAAGGGAAGCTAGTCTTCCAGTTTGTGGCAGCTTGCATATGGAAGAAATCCTGTTCCTTTCGGGATTGTAGGTGGCCGAGGCCAGGTGCCCGGCAGAGGGAGTTGGGCACAAAGGATGGCCTGTTTCCAGGGGTAAGTAAAGACAGCTGCCCAGGTGCCTGATGTCAGTTTGCAGGTGGCAACTGTTCCTCCATGGGAAGCCAGGCTTCCTGCTTGTGGCAGCTTGCATCTGGAAGAAATCCTGTTCCGTTCGGGATTGTAGGTGCACAAAGCCGGGTGCCCTGCTGAGGGAGTTGGGAACAAAGGATGGCCTGTTTCCAGGGGTAAGTAAGGTCAGCTGCCCAGGTGCCTGATGTCAGTTTGTAGTAGGCCTTTGGCTCTCCAAGGGAAGCCAGGCTTCCTGCTTGTGGCAGCTTGCATCTGGAAGAAATCCTGTTCCGTTTGGGATTGTAGGTGGCCGAGGCCAGGTGCCCGGCAGAGGGAGTTGGGCACAAAGGATGGCCTGTTCCCAGGTGTAAGTAAAGTCAGCTGCCCAGGTGCCTGATGTCAGTTTGTAGGAGGCCTTTGGCCCTCATAGGGAAGCCAGGCTCCCTGCTTGTGGCAGCTTGCATCTGGAAGAAATCCTGTTCCGTTTAGGATCGTAGGTGGCCGAGGCCTGGTGCCCGGCTGAGGGAGTTGGGAACAAAGGATGGCCTTTTTCCAGGGGTAAATAAAGTCAGCTGCCCAGGTGCCTGGTGTCAGTTTGTAGGAGGCCTTTGGCCCTCCAAGGGACGCAAGTCTTCCAGTTGTGGCAGCTTGCATCTGGAAGAAATCCTGTTCTGTTCGGGATTGTAGGCGGCCGAGGCCTGGTGCCCGGCTGAGGGAGTTGGGCACAAAGGATGGCCTGTTTCCAGGGGTAAGTAAAGTCAGCTGCCCAGGTGCCTGATGTCAGTTTGTTGCAGGCCTTTGGCCCTCCAAGGGAATCTAGTTATCCAGTTTGTGGCAGCTTGCATCTGGAAGAAATCCTATTCCATTCGGGATTGCAGGTGGCCAAGGCCACGTGACCGGCAGAGGGAGTTGGGCACAAATGATGGCCTGTTTCCAGGGGTAAGTAAAGTCAGCTGCCCAGGTGCCTGATGTCAGTTTTTAGGAGGCCTTTGGCCCTCCAAGAGCAGCCAGGCTTCCGGCTTGTGGAAGCTTGCATCTTGAAGAAATCCTGTTCCGTTTAGGATCGTAGGTGGCCGAGGCCTGGTGTTTGGCTAAGGGAGTTGGGAACAAAGGATGGCCTGTTTCCAGGGGTAAGTAAAGTCAGCTGCCCAGGTGCCTGATGTCAGTTTGTTGCAGGCCTTTGGCCCTCCAAGGGAAGCAAGTCTTCCAGTTTGTGGCAGCTTGCATCGCGAAGAAATCCTGTTCCGTTCAGGATTGTAGGTGCCCGAGGCCAGGTGCCCGGCAGAGGGAGTTGGGCACAAAGGATGGCCTGTTTCCAGGGGTAAAAAAAGTCAGCTGCCCAGGTGCCTGATGTCAGCTTGTAGGAGGCCTTTGGCCTTCCAAGGGAATCTAGTCTTGCAGTTTGTGTCAGCTTGCATTTGGAAGAAGTCCTGTTCCGTTCGGGATTGTAGGTGGCCGAAGCAATGTGCCCTGCTGAGGGAGTTGGGCACAAAGGATGGCCTGTTTCCAGGGGTAAGTAAAGTCAGCTGCCCAGGTGCCTGATGTCAGTTTGTAGGAGGCCTTTGTCCCTCTAAGGGAAGCTAGTCTTCCAGTTTGTGGCAGCTTGCATCTGGAAGAAATCCTGTTCTGTTCGGGATTGTAGGTGGCCGGAGCCGGGTGCCCTGCTGTGGGAGTTGGGCACAAATGATGGCCTGTTTCCAGGGGTAAATAAAGTCAGCTGCCCAGGTGCCTGATGTAAATTTGTAGTAGGCCTTTGGCTCTCCAAGGGAAGCCAGGCTTCCAGCTTGTGGCAGCTTGCATCTGGATGAAATCCAGTTCCGTTCGGGATTGTAGGTGGCCGGAGCCGGGTGCCCTCCTGAGGGAGTTGGGCACAAACGATGGCCTGTTTCCAGGGGTAAATAAAGTCAGCTGCCCAGGTGCCTGATGTCAGTTTGTAGGAGGCCTTTGGCTCTCAAAGGGAAGCCAGGCTCCCTGCTTCTGGCAGCTTGCATCTGGAAGAAATCCTGTTCCGTTCAGGATTGTAGGTGACCGGATCCGGCTGCCCTGCTGAGGGAGTTGGGAACAAAGGATGGCCTGTTTCCAGGGGTAAGTAAAGTCAGCTGCCCAGGTGCCTGATGTCAATTTGTAGTAGGCCTTTGGCTCTCCAAGGGAAGCCAGGCTTCCTGCTTATGGCAGCTTGCATCTGGAAGAAATCCTGTTCCGTTTGGGATTGTAGGTGGCCGAGGCCTGGTACCCGGCAGAGGGAGTTGGGCACAAAGGATGGCCTGTTTCCAGGGGTAAGTAAAGTCAGCTGCCCAGGTGCCTGATGTCAGTTTGTAGGAGGCCTTTGGCCCTCCATGGGAAGCCAGCCTTCCAGCTTGTGGCAGCTTGCATCTTGAAGAAATCATGTTCCGTTTGGGATCGTAGGTCGCCGAGGCCTGGTGCCCGGCTAAGGGAGTTGGGAACAAAAGATGGCCTGTTTCCAGAGGTAAGCAAAATTAGCTGCCCAGGTGCCTGATGTCAGTTTGTAGGAGGCCTTTGGCCCTCCAAGGGAAGCTAGTCTTCCATTTTGTGGCAGCTTGCATCTGGAAGAAATCCTGTTCTGTTTGGGATTGTAGGTGGCCGAGGCCTGCTGCCCGGCAGAGGGAGTTGGGAACAAAGGATGGCCTGTTTCCAGGGGTAAGTAAAGTCAGCTGCCCAGGTGCCTGATGTCAGTTTGCAGATGGCAATTGTTCCACCATGGGAAGCCAGGCTTCCAGCTTGTGGCAGCTTGCATCTGGAAGAAATCCTGTTCCGTTCGGGATTGTAGGTGGCCAAGGCCAGGTGCCCGACAGAGGGAGTTTGGCAAAAAGGATGGCCTGTTTCCAGGGGTAAGTAAAGTCAGCTGCCCAGGTGCCTGATGTCAGTTTGTAGGAGGCCTTTGGCCCTCCATGGGAAGCTAGTCTTCCAGTTTGTGGCAGCTTGCATCTGGAAGAAATCCTGTTCCGTTCGGGATTGTAGGTGGCCTAGGCCAGGTGCCCGGCAGAGGGAGTTGGGCGCAAAGGGTGGCCTGTTTCCAGAGGTAAGTAAAGTCAGCTGCCCAGGTGCCTGATGTCAGTTTGTAGGAGGCCTTTGGGCCTCTAAGGGAAGCTAGTCTTCCAGTTTGTGGCAGCTTGCATCTGGAACAAATGCTGTTCCTTTCGGGATTGTAGGTGGCCGAGGCCAGGTGCCCGGCAGAGGGAGTTGGGAACAAAGGATGGCCTGTTTCCAGGGGTAAGTGAAGTCAGCTGCCCAGGTGCCTGATGTCAGTTTGCAGGTGCCAACTGTTCCTCCATGGGAAGCCAGGCTTCCTGCTTGTGGCAGCTTGCATCTGGAAGAAATCCTGTTCCGTTCGGGATTGTAGGTGGCCGGAGCCGGGTGCCCTGCTGAGGGAGTTGGGAACAAAGGATGGCCTGTTTCCAGGGGTAAATAAAGTCAGCTGCCCAGGTGCCTGATGTCAGTTTATAGTAGGCCTTTGGCTCTCCAAGGGAAGCCAGGCTTCCAGCTTGTGGCAGCTTGCATCTGGAAGAAATCCTGTTCCGTTTGGGATTGTAGGTGGCCGAGGCCAGGTGCCCGGCAGAGGGAGTTGGGCACAAAGGATGCCCTGTCCCCAGGGGTAAGTAAAGTCAGCTGCCCAGGTGCCTGATGTCAGTTTGTAGCAGGAATTTGGCCCGCTATGGGAAGGTAGTCTTCCAGTTTGTGGCAGCTTGCATCTGGAAGAAATCCTGTTCCGTTCGGGATTGTAGGTGGCCGAGGCCAGGTGCCCGGCAGAGGGTGTTGGGCACAAAGGATGGCCTGTTTCCAGGGGAAAGTAAAGTCAGCTGCCCAGGGGCCTGATGTCAGTTTGCAGATGGCAATTGTTCCTCCATGGGAAGCCAGGCTTCCAGCTTGTGGCAGCTTCCCTCTGGAAGAAATACTGTTCCGTTCGGGATTGTAGGCGGCCAAGGCCAGGTGCCCGGCAGGGGGAGTTTGGCACAAAGGATGGCCTGTTTCCAGCGGTAAGTGAATTCAGCTGCCCAGGTGCCTGATGTAAGTTTGTCGGAGGCCTTTGGCCCTCCAAGAGCAGCCAGGCTTCCAGCTTGTGGCAGCTTGCATCTTGAAGAAATCCTGTTCCGTATCCGATTGTAGGTGGCCGAGGCCGGGTGCTCGGCAGAGGGAGTTGGGCACAAAGGATGGCCTGTTTCCAGGGGTAAGTAAAGTCAGCTGCCCAGGTGCCTGATGTCAGTTTGTAGGAGGCCTTTGGCCCTCCAAGGGAAACTAGTCTTCCAGTTTGTGGCAGCTTGCATCTGGAAGAAATCCTGTTCCATTCTGGATTGTAGGTGGTCGAGACCAGGTGCCCTGCTGAGGGAGATGGGCACAAAGGATGGCCTGTTTCCAGGGGTAAGTAAAGTCAGCTGCCCAGGTGCCTGATGTCAGTTTGTAGGAGGCCTTTGGCCCTCCATGGGAAGCTAGTCTTCCAGTTTGTGGCAGCTTGCATCTTGAAGAAATCATGTTCGGTTTGGGATCGTAGGTCGCCGAGGCCTGGTGCCCGGCTAAGGGAGTTGGGAACAAAGGATGGCCTGTTTCCAGAGGTAAGCAAAGTTAGCTGCCCAGGTGCTTGGTTTCAGTTTGTAGGAGGCCTTTGGCCCTCCAAGGGAAGCTAGTCTTCCAGTTTGTGGCAGCTTGCATCTGGAAGAAATCCTGTTCTGTTTGGGATTGTAGGTGGCCGAGGCCTGCTGCCCGGCAGAGGGAGTTGGGCACAAAGGATGGCCTGTTTCCAGAGGTAAGTAAAGTCAGCTGCCCAGGTGCCTGATGTCAGTTTTTAGGAGGCCTTTGTCCCTCTAAGGGAAGCTAGTCTTCCAGTTTGTGGCAGCTTGCATCTGGAAGAAATCCTGTTCCGTTCGGGATTGTAGATGGCCGGAGTCGGGTGCCCGGCTGTGAGAGTTGGGCACAAATGATGGCCTGTTTCCAGGGGTAAATAAAGTCAGCTGCCCAGATGCCTGATGTAAATTTGTAGTAGGCCTTTGGCTCTCCAAGGAAAGCCAGGCTTCCAACTTGTGGCAGCTTGCATCTGGAAGAAATCCAGTTCCGTTCGGGATTGTAGGTGGCCGGTGCCGGGTGCCCTCCTGAGGGAGTTGGGCACAAATGATGGCCTGTTTCCAGGGGTAAATAAAGTCAGCTGCCCAGGTGCCTGATGTCAATTTGTAGTAGGCCTTTGGCTCTCTAAGGGAAGCCAGGCTTCCAGCTTGTGGCAGCTTGCATCTGGAAGAAATCCTGTTCCGTTTGGGATTGTAGGTGGCCGAGGCCTGGTGCCTGGCAGAGGGAGTTGGGAACAAAGGATGGCCTGTTCCCAGTGGTAAGTAAAGTCAGCTGCCCAGGTGCCTGATGTCAGTTTGTAGCAGGCCTTTGGCCCGCTAAGGTAAGGTAGTCTTCCAGTTTGTGGCAGCTTGCATCTGGAAGAAATCCTGTTCCGTTCGGGATTATAGGTGGCCGAGGCCAGGTGCCCGGCAGAGGGAGTTGGGAACAAAGGATGGCCTGTTTCCAGGGGTAAGTAAAGTCAGCTGCCCAGGTGCCTGATGTCAGTTTGTAGGAGGCCTTTGGCCCTCCAAGGGAAGCCAGGCTCCCTGCTTGTGGCAGCTTGCATCTGGAAGAAATCCTGTTCCGTTCGGGATTGTAGGTGACCGGATCCGGGTGCCCTGCTGAGGGAGTTGGGAAAAAAGGATGGCCTGTTTCCAGGGGTAAGTAAAGTAAGCTGCCCAGGTGCCTGATGTAAGTTTGTAGGAGGCCGTTGGCCCTCCATGGGAAGCCAGGCTTCCTGCTTGGCAGCTTGCATCTGGAAGAAATCCAGTTCCGTTCGGAATTGTAGGTGGCCGGAGCCGGGTGCCCTGCTGAGGGAGTTGGGCACAAATAATGGCCTGTTTCCTGGGGTAAGTAAAGGCAGCTGCCCAGGTGCCTGATGTCAATTTGTAGTAGGCCTTTGGCTCTCCAAGGGAAGCCAGGCTTCCAGCTTGTGGCAGCTTGCATCTGGAAGAAATCCTGTTCCGTTTGGGATTGTAGGTGGCCGAGGCCTGGTGCCCGGCAGAGGGAGTTGGGAACAAAGGATGGCCTGTTTCCAGGGGTAAGTAAAGTCAGCTGCCCAGGTGCCTGATGTCAGTTTGCAGGTGGTAATTGTTCCTCCATGGGAAGCCAGGCTTCCTGCTTGTGGCAGCTTGCATCTGGAAGAAATCCTGTTCCGTTCGGGATTGTAGGTGGCCGGAGCCGGGTGCCCTGCTGAGGGAGTTGGGCACAAAGGATGGCCTGTTTCCAGGGGTAAATAAAGTCAGCTGCCCAGGTGCCTGATGTCAATTTGTAGTAGGCCTTTGGCTCTCCAATGGAAGCCAGGCTTCCAGCTTGTGGCAGCTTGCATCTGGAAGAAATCCTGTTCCGTTCGGGATTGTAGGTGGCCGGAGCCGGGTGCCCTGCTGAGGGAGTTGGGCACAAATGATGGCCTGTTCCCAGGGGTAAGTAAAGTCAGCTGCCCAGATGCCTAATGTCAGTTTCTAGCAGGCCTTTGGCCCGCTAAGGGAAGGTAATCTTCCAGTTTGTGGCAGCTTGCATCTGGAAGAAATCCTGTTCCGTTCGGGATTGTAGGTGGCCGAGGCCAGGTGCCCGGCAGAGGGAGTGGGGAAAAAAGGATGGCCTGTTTCCAGGGGTAAGTAAAGTCAGCTGCCCAGGTGCCTGATGTCAGTTTGTAGGAGGCCTTTGGCCCTCCATGGTAAGGTAGTCTTCAAGTTTGTGGCAGCTTGCATCTGGAAGAAATCCTGTTCCGTTTGGGATTGTAGGTGGCCGAGGCCAGGTGCCCGGCAGAGGGAGTTGGGCACAAAGGATGGCCTGTTTCCAGGGGTAAGTAAAGTCAGCTGCCCAGGTGCCTGATGTCAGTTTGCAGATGGCAATTGTTCCACCATGGGAAGCCAGGCTTCCAGCTTGTGGCAGCTTGCATCTGGAAGAAATCCTGTTCCGTTCCGGATTGTAGGTGGCCAAGGCCAGGTGCCCGACAGAGGGAGTTTGGCACAAAGGATGGCCTGTTTCCAAGGGTAAGTAAAGTCAGCTGGCCAGGTGCCTGATGTCAGTTTGTAGGAGGCCTTTGGCCCTCCATGGGAAGCTAGTCTTCCAGTTTGTGGCAGCTTGCATCTGGAAGAAATCCTGTTCCGTTCGGGATTGTAGGTGGCCTAGGCCAGGTGCCCGGCAGAGGGAGTTGGGCACAAAGGGTGGCCTGTTTCCAGAGGTAAGTAAAGTCAGCTGCCCAGGTGCCTGATGTCAGTTTGTAGGAGGCCTTTGGCTCTCCAAGGGAAGCTAGTCTTCCAGTTTGTGGCAGCTTGCATCTGGAACAAATGCTGTTCCTTTCGGGATTGTAGGTGGCCGAGGCCAGGTGCCCGGCAGAGGGAGTTGGGCACAAAGGATGGCCTGTTTCCAGGGGTAAGTAAAGTCAGCTGCCCAGGTGCCTGATGTCAGTTTGTAGGAGGCCTTTGGCCCTCTAAGGGAAGCTAGTCTTCCAGTTTGTGGCAGCTTGCATATGGAAGAAATGCTGTTCCTTTCGGGATTGTAGGTGGCCGAGGCCAGGTGCCCGGCAGAGGGAGTTGGGCACAAAGGATGGCCTGTTTCCAGGGGTAAGTAAAGACAGCTGCCCAGGTGCCTGATGTCAGTTTGCAGGTGGCAACTGTTCCTCCATGGGAAGCCAGGCTTCCTGCTTGTGGCAGCTTGCATCTGGAAGAAATCCTGTTCCGTTCGGGATTGTAGGTGCACAAAGCCGGGTGCCCTGCTGAGGGAGTTGGGAACAAAGGATGGCCTGTTTCCAGGGGTAAGTAAGGTCAGCTGCCCAGGTGCCTGATGTCAGTTTGTAGTAGGCCTTTGGCTCTCCAAGGGAAGCCAGGCTTCCTGCTTGTGGCAGCTTGCATCTGGAAGAAATCCTGTTCCGTTTGGGATTGTAGGTGGCCGAGGCCAGGTGCCCGGCAGAGGGAGTTGGGCACAAAGGATGGCCTGTTCCCAGGTGTAAGTAAAGTCAGCTGCCCAGGTGCCTGATGTCAGTTTGTAGGAGGCCTTTGGCCCGCTAAGGGAAGGTAGTCTTCCAGTTTGTGGCAGCTTGCATCTGGAAGAAATCCTGTTCCGTTTGGGATTGTAGGTGGCCGAGGCCAGGTGCCCGGCAGAGGGAGTTGGGCACAAATGATGGCCTGTTTCCAGGGGTAAGTAAAGTCAGCTGCCCAGGTGCCTGATGTCAGTTTGCAGATGACAATTACTCCTCCATGGGAAGCCAGGCTTCCTGCTTGTGGCAGCTTGCATCTGGAAGAAATCCTGTTCCGTTCGGGATTGTAGGTGACCGGAGCCGGGTGCCCTCCTGAGGGAGTTGGGAACAAACGATGGCCTGTTTCCAGGGGTAAATAAAGTCAGCTGCCCAGGTGCCTGATGTCAATTTGTAGTAGGCCTTTGGCTCTCCAAGGGAAGCCAGGCTTCCAGCTTGTGGCAGCTTGCATCTGGAAGAAATCCAGTTCCGTTCGGGATTGTAGGTGACCGGAGCCGGGTGCCCTCCTGAGGGAGTTGGGAACAAACGATGGCCTGTTTCCAGGGGTAAATAAAGTCAGCTACCCAGGTGCCTGATGTCAATTTGTAGTAGGCCTTTGGCTCTCAAAGGGAAGCCAGGCTTCCAGCTTGTGGCAGCTTGCATCTGGAAGAAATCCTGTTCCGTTCGGGATTGTAGGTGGCCGAGGCCAGGTGCCCGGCAGAGGGAGTTGGGAACAAATGATGGCCTGTTTCCAGGGGTAAGTAAAGTCAGCTGCCCAGGTGCCTGATGTCAGTTTGTAGGAGGCCTTTGGCCCTCCATGGGAAGGTAGTCTTCAAGTTTGTGGCAGCTTGCATCTGGAAGAAATCCTGTTCCGTTTGGGATTGTAGGTGGCCGAGGCCAGGTGCCCGGCACAGGGAGTTGGGCACAAAGGATGGCCTGTTTCCAGGGGTAAGTAAAGTCAGCTGCCCAGGTTCCTGATGTCAGTTTGTAGGAGGTCTTTGGCCCTCATAGGGAAGCCAGGCTCCCTGCTTGTGGCAGCTTGCATCTGGAAGAAATCCTGTTCCGTTCAGGATTGTAGGTGACCGGATCCGGGTGCCCTGCTGAGGGAGTTGGCAACAAAGGATGGCCTGTTTCCAGGGGTAAGTAAAGTCAGCTGACCAAGTGCCTGATGTAAGTTTGTAGGAGGCCTTTGGCCCTCCATGGGAAGCCAGGCATCCGGCTTGGCAGCTTGCATCTGGAAGAAATCCTGTTCCGTTTAGGATCGTAGGTGGCCGAGGCCTGGTGCCCGGCTGAGGGAGTTGGGAACAAAGGATGGCCTTTTTCCAGGGGTAAATAAAGTCAGCTGCCCAGGTGCCTGGTGTCAGTTTGTAGGAGGCCTTTGGCCCTCCAAGGGACGCAAGTCTTCCAGTTGTGGCAGCTTGCATCTGGAAGAAATCCTGTTCTGTTCGGGATTGTAGGCGGCCGAGGCCTGGTGCCCGGCTGAGGGAGTTGGGCACAAAGGATGGCCTGTTTCCAGGGGTAAGTAAAGTCAGCTGCCCAGGTGCCTGATGTCAGTTTGTTGCAGGCCTTTGGCCCTCCAAGGGAATCTAGTTATCCAGTTTGTGGCAGCTTGCATCTGGAAGAAATCCTATTCCATTCGGGATTGCAGGTGGCCAAGGCCAGGTGACCGGCAGAGGGAGTTGGGCACAAATGATGGCCTGTTTCCAGGGGTAAGTAAAGTCAGCTGCCCAGGTGCCTGATGTCAGTTTTTAGGAGGCCTTTGGCCCTCCAAGAGCAGCCAGGCTTCCGGCTTGTGGAAGCTTGCATCTTGAAGAAATCCTGTTCCATTTGGGATCGTAGGTGGCCGAGGCCTGGTGTTTGGCTAAGGGAGTTGGGAACAAAGGATGGCCTGTTTCCAGGGGTAAGTAAAGTCAGCTGCCCAGGTGCCTGATGTCAGTTTGTTGCAGGCCTTTGGCCCTCCAAGGGAAGCAAGTCTTCCAGTTTGTGGCAGCTTGCATCGCGAAGAAATCCTGTTCCGTTCAGGATTGTAGGTGGCCGAGGCCAGGTGCCCGGCAGAGGGAGTTGGGCACAAAGGATGGCCTGTTTCCAGGGGTAAGTAAAGTCAGCTGCCCAGGTGCCTGATGTCAGCTTGTAGGAGGCCTTTGGCCTTCCAAGGGAATCTAGTCTTGCAGTTTGTGTCAGCTTGCATTTGGAAGAAGTCCTGTTCCGTTCGGGATTGTAGGTGGCCGAAGCAATGTGCCCTGCTGAGGGAGTTTGGCACAAAGGATGGCCTGTTTCCAGGGGTAAGTAAAGTCAGCTGCCCAGGTGCCTGATGTCAGTTTGCAGATGGCAATTGTTCCTCCATGGGAAGCCAGGCTTCCAGCTTGTGGCAGCTTGCATCTGGAAGAAATACTGTTCCGTTTCCGATTGTAGGTGGCCGAGGCCTGGTGCCCGGCAGAGGGAGTTGGGCACAAAGGATGGCCTGTTTCCAGGGGTAAGTAAAGTCAGCTGCCCAGGTGCCTGATGTCAGTTTGTAGGAGGCCTTTGGCCCTCCAAGAGCAGCCAGGCTGCCAGCTTGTGGCAGCTTGCATCTTGAAGAAATCCTGTTCCGTTTGGGATCGTAGGTGGCCGAGGCCTGGTGCCCAGCTAAGGGAGTTGGGCACAAAGGATGGCCTGTTTCCAGGGTTAAGTAAAGTCAGCTGCCCAGGTGCCTGATGTCCGTTTGTAGGAGGCCTTTGGCCCTCCAAGGGAAGCTAGGCTTCCAGCTTGTGGCAGCATGCATCTGGAAGAAATCCTGTTCCGTATCCGATTGTAGGTGGCCGATGCCAGGTGCTCGGCAGATGGAGTTGGGCACAAAGGATGGCCTGTTTCCAGGGGTAAGTAAAGTCAGCTGCCCAGGTGCCTGATGTCAGTTTGTAGGAGGCCTTTGGCCCTCCAAGGGAAACTAGTCTTCCAGTTTGTGGCAGCTTGCATCTGGAAGAGATCCTGTTCTGTTTGGGATTGTAGGTGGCCGAGGCCTGCTGCCCGGCAGAGGGAGTTGGGCACAAAGGATGGCCTGTTTCCAGAGGTAAGTAAAGTCAGCTGCCCAGGTGCCTGATGTCAGTTTGTAGGAGGCCTTTGTCCCTCTAAGGGAAGCTAGTCTTCCAGTTTGTGGCAGCTTGCATCTGGAAGAAATCCTGTTCTGTTCGGGATTGTAGGTGGCCGGAGCCGGGTGCCTTGCTGTGGGAGTTGGGCACAAATGATGGCCTGTTTCCAGGGGTAAATAAAGTCAGCTGCCCAGGTGCCTGATGTAAATTTGTAGTAGGCCTTTGGCTCTCCAAGGGAAGCCAGGCTTCCAGCTTGTGGCAGCTTGCATCTGGAAGAAATCCAGTTCCGTTCGGGATTGTAGGTGGCCGGAGCCGGGTGCCCTCCTGAGGGAGTTGGGCACAAACGATGGCCTGTTTCCAGGGGTAAATAAAGTCAGCTGCCCAGGTGCCTGATGTCAATTTGTAGTAGGCCTTTGGCTCTCAAAGGGAAGCCAGGCTCCCTGCTTCTGGCAGCTTGCATCTGGAAGAAATCCTGTTCCGTTCAGGATTGTAGGTGACCGGATCCGGCTGCCCTGCTGAGGGAGTTGGGAACAAAGGATGGCCTGTTTCCAGGGGTAAGTAAAGTCAGCTGCCCAGGTGCCTGATGTCAATTTGTAGTAGGCCTTTGGCTCTCCAAGGGAAGCCAGGCTTCCTGCTTATGGCAGCTTGCATCTGGAAGAAATCCTGTTCCGTTTGGGATTGTAGGTGGCCGAGGCCTGGTATCCGGCAGAGGGAGTTGGGCACAAAGGATGGCCTGTTCCCAGGGGTAAGTAAAGTCAGCTGCCCAGGTGCCTGATGTCATTTTCTAGCAGGCCTTTGGCTTGCTAAGGGAAGGTAATCTTCCAGTTTGTGGCAGCTTGCATCTGGAAGAAATCCTGTTCCGTTTGGGATTATAGGTGGCCGAGGCCAGGTGCCCGGCAGAGGGAGTGGGGAAAAAAGGATGGCCTGTTTCCAGGGGTAAGTAAAGTCAGCTGCCCAGGTGCCTGATGTCAGTTTGTAGGAGGCCTTTGGCCCTCCATGGTAAGGTAGTCTTCAAGTTTGTGGCAGCTTGCATCTGGAAGAAATCCTGTTCCGTTTGGGATTGTAGGTGGCCGAGGCCAGGTGCCCGGCAGAGGGAGTTGGGCACAAAGGATGGCCTGTTTCCAGGGGTAAGTAAAGTCAGCTGCCCAGGTGCCTGATGTCAGTTTGCAGATGGCAATTGTTCCACCATGGGAAGCCAGGCTTCCAGCTTGTGGCAGCTTGCATCTGGAAGAAATCCTGTTCCGTTCCGGATTGTAGGTGGCCAAGGCCAGGTGCCCGACAGAGGGAGTTTGGCACAAAGGATGGCCTGTTTCCAGGGGTAAGTAAAGTCAGCTGGCCAGGTGCCTGATGTCAGTTTGTAGGAGGCCTTTGGCCCTCCATGGGAAGCTAGTCTTCCAGCTTGTGGCAGCTTGCATCTGGAAGAAATCCTGTTCCGTTCGGGATTGTAGGTGGCCTAGGCCAGGTGCCCGGCAGAGGGAGTTGGGCACAAAGGGTGGCCTGTTTCCAGAGGTAAGTAAAGTCAGCTGCCCAGGTGCCTGATGTCAGTTTGTAGGAGGCCTTTGGCTCTCCAAGGGAAGGTAGTCTTCCAGTTTGTGGCAGCTTCCATCTGGAACAAATGCTGTTCCTTTCGGGATTGTAGGTGGCCGAGGCCAGGTGCCCGGCAGAGGGAGTTGGGCACAAAGGATGGCCTGTTTCCAGGGGTAAGTAAAGTCAGCTGCCCAGGTGCCTGATGTCACTTTGTAGGAGGCCTTTGGCCCTCTAAGGGAAGCTAGTCTTCCAGTTTGTGGCAGCTTGCATATGGAAGAAATGCTGTTCCTTTCGGGATTGTAGGTGGCCGAGGCCAGGTGCCCGGCAGGGGGAGTGTGGCACAAAGGATGGCCTGTTTCCAGGGGTAAGTAAAGACAGCTGCCCAGGTGCCTGATGTCAGTTTGCAGGTGGCAACTGTTCCTCCATGGGAAGCCAGGCTTCCTGCTTGTGGCAGCTTGCATCTGGAAGAAATCCTGTTCCGTTCGGGATTGTAGGTGCACAAAGCCGGGTGCCCTGCTGAGGGAGTTGGGAACAAAGGATGGCCTGTTTCCAGGGGTAAGTAAGGTCAGCTGCCCAGGTGCCTGATGTCAATTTGTAGTAGGCCTTTGGCTCTCCAAGGGAAGCCAGGCTTCCAGCTTGTGGCAGCTTGCATCTGGAAGAAATCCTGTTCCGTTTGGGATTGTAGGTGGCCGAGGCCAGGTGCCCGGCAGAGGGAGTTGGGCAAAAAGGATGGCCTGTTCCCAGGTGTAAGTAAAGTCAGCTGCCCAGGTGCCTGATGTCAGTTTGTAGGAGGCCTTTGGCCCGCTAAGGGAAGGTAGTCTTCCAGTTTCTGGCAGCTTGCATCTGGAAGAAATCCTGTTCCGTTTGGGATTGTAGGTGGCCGAGGCCAGGTGCCCGGCAGAGGGAGTTGGGCACAAAGGATGGCCTGTTTCCAGGGGTAAGTAAAGTCAGCTGCCCAGGTGCCTGATGTCAGTTTGCAGATGGCAATTACTCCTCCATGGGAAGCCAGGCTTCCTGCTTGTGGCAGCTTGCATCTGGAAGAAATCCTGTTCCGTTCGGGATTGTAGGTGACCGGAGCCGGGTGCCCTCCTGAGGGAGTTGGGAACAAACGATGGCCTGTTTCCAGGGGTAAATAAAGTCAGCTGCCCAGGTGCCTGATGTCAATTTGTAGTAGGCCTTTGGCTCTCCAAGGGAAGCCAGGCTTCCAGCTTGTGGCAGCTTGCATCTGGAAGAAATCCAGTTCCGTTCGGGATTGTAGGTGACCGGAGCCGGGTGGCCTCCTGAGGGATTTGGGAACAAACGATGGCCTGTTTCCAGGGGTAAATAAAGTCAGCTGCCCAGGTGCCTGATGTCAATTTGTAGTAGGCCTTTGGCTCTCAAAGGGAAGCCAGGCTTCCAGCTTGTGGCAGCTTGCATCTGGAAGAAATCATGTTCCGTTTGGGATTGTAGGTGGCCGAGGCCTCGTGCCCGGCAGAGGGAGTTGGGAACAAAGGATGGCCTGTTCCCAGGGGTAAGTAAAGTCAGCTGCCCAGGTGCCTGATGTCAGTTTGTAGCAGGCCTTTGGCCCGCTAAGGGAAGGTAGTCTTCCAGTTTGTGGCAGCTTGCATCTGGAAGAAATCCTGTTCCGTTCGGGATTGTAGGTGGCCGAGGCCAGGTGCCCGGCACAGGGAGTTGGGCACAAAGGATGGCCTGTTTCCAGGGGTAAGTAAAGTCAGCTGCCCAGGTTCCTGATGTCAGTTTGTAGGAGACCTTTGGCCCTCATAGGGAAGCCAGGCTCCCTGCTTGTGGCAGCTTGCATCTGGAAGAAATCCTGTTCCGTTCAGGATTGTAGGTGACCGGATCCGGGTGCCCTGCTGAGGGAGTTGGGAACAAAGGATGGCCTGTTTCCAGGGGTAAGTAAAGTCAGCTGACCAAGTGCCTGATGTAAGTTTGTAGGAGGCCTTTGGCCCTCCATGGGAAGCCAGGCTTCCGGCTTGGCAGCTTGCATCTGGAAGAAATCCTGTTCCGTTTAGGATCGTAGGTGGCCGAGGCCTGGTGCCCGGCTGAGGGAGTTGGGAACAAAGGATGGCCTTTTTCCAGGGGTAAATAAAGTCAGCTGCCCAGGTGCCTGGTGTCAGTTTGTAGGAGGCCTTTGGCCCTCCAAGGGACGCAAGTCTTCCAGTTGTGGCAGCTTGCATCTGGAAGAAATCCTGTTCTGTTCGGGATTGTAGGCGGCCGAGGCCTGGTGCCCGGCTGAGGGAGTTGGGCACAAAGGATGGCCTGTTTCCAGGGGTTAGTAAAGTCAGCTGCCCAGGTGCCTGATGTCAGTTTGTTGCAGGCCTTTGGCCCTCCAAGGGAATCTAGTTATCCAGTTTGTGGCAGCTTGCATCTGGAAGAAATCCTATTCCATTCGGGATTGCAGGTGGCCAAGGCCAGGTGACCGGCAGAGGGAGTTGGGCACAAATGATGGCCTGTTTCCAGGGGTAAGTAAAGTCAGCTGCCCAGGTGCCTGATGTCAGTTTTTAGGAGGCCTTTGGCCCTCCAAGAGCAGCCAGGCTTCCGGCTTGTGGAAGCTTGCATCTTGAAGAAATCCTGTTCCGTTTGGGATCGTAGGTGGCCGAGGCCTGGTGTTTGGCTAAGGGAGTTGGGAACAAAGGATGGCCTGTTTCCAGGGGTAAGTAAAGTCAGCTGCCCAGGTGCCTGATGTCAGTTTGCAGATGGCAATTGTTCCTCCATGGGAAGCCAGGCTTCCAGCTTGTGGCAGCTTGCATCTGGAAGAAATACTGTTCCGTTTCCGATTGTAGGTGGCCGAGGCCTGGTGCCCGGCAGAGGGAGTTGGGCACAAAGGATGGCCTGTTTCCAGGGGTAAGTAAAGTCAGCTGCCCAGGTGCCTGATGTCAGTTTGTAGGAGGCCTTTGGCCCTCCAAGAGCAGCCAGGCTGCCAGCTTGTGGCAGCTTGCATCTTGAAGAAATCCTGTTCCGTTTGGGATCGTAGGTGGCCGAGGCCTGGTGCCCAGCTAAGGGAGTTGGGCACAAAGGATGGCCTGTTTCCAGGGTTAAGTAAAGTCAGCTGCCCAGGTGCCTGATGTCCGTTTGTAGGAGGCCTTTGGCCCTCCAAGGGAAGCTAGGCTTCCAGCTTGTGGCAGCATGCATCTGGAAGAAATACTGTTCCGTATCCGATTGTAGGTGGCCGAGGCCAGGTGCTCGGCAGAGGGAGTTGGGCACAAAGGATGGCCTGTTTCCAGGGGTAAGTAAAGTCAGCTGCCCAGGTGCCTGATGTCAGTTTTTAGGAGGCCTTTGGCCCTCCAAGGGAAACTAGTCTTCCAGTTTGTGGCAGCTTGCATCTGGAAGAAATCCTGTTCCATTCTGGATTGTAGGTGGTCGAGGCCAGGTGCCCAGCAGAGGGAAATGGGAACAAAGTATGGCCTGTTTCCAGGGGTAAGTAAAGTCAGCTGCCCAGGTGCCTGATGTCAGTTTGTAGGAGGCCTTTGGCCCTCCATGGGAAGCCAGCCTTCCAGCTTGTGGCAGCTTGCATCTTGAAGAAATCATGTTCCGTTTGGGATCGTAGGTCGCTGAGGCCTGGTGCCCGGCTAAGGGAGTTGGGAACAAAAGATGGCCTGTTTCCAGAGGTAAGCAAAATTAGCTGCCCAGGTGCCTGATGTCAGTTTGTAGGAGGCCTTTGGCCCTCCAAGGGAAGCTAGTCTTCCAGTTTGTGGCAGCTTGCATCTGGAAGAAATCCTGTTCTGTTTGGGATTGTAGGTGGCCGAGGCCTGCTGCCCGGCAGAGGGAGTTGGGCACAAAGGATGGCCTGTTTCCAGAGGTAAGTAAAGTCAGCTGCCCAGGTGCCTGATGTCAGTTTTTAGGAGGCCTTTGTCCCTCTAAGGGAAGCTAGTCTTCCAGTTTCTGGCAGCTTGCATCTGGAAGAAATCCTGTTCTGTTCGGGATTGTAGGTGGCCGGAGCCGGGTGCCCTGCTGTGGGAGTTGGGCACAAATGATGGCCTGTTTCCAGGGGTAAATAAAGTCAGCTGCCCAGGTGCCTGATGTAAATTTGTAGTAGGCCTTTGGCTCTCCAAGGGAAGCCAGGCTTCCAGCTTGTGGCAGCTTGCATCTGGAAGAAATCCAGTTCCGTTCGGGATTGTAGGTGGCCGGAGCCGGGTGCCCTCCTGAGGGAGTTGGGCACAAACGATGGCCTGTTTCCAGGGGTAAGTAAAGTCAGCTGCCCAGGTGCCTGATGTCAATTTGTAGTAGGCCTTTGGCTCTCCAAGGGAAGCCAGGCTTCCTGCTTATGGCAGCTTGCATCTGGAAGAAATCCTGTTCCGTTTGGGATTGTAGGTGGCCGAGGCCTGGTATCCGGCAGAGGGAGTTGGGCACAAAGGATGGCCTGTTCCCAGGGGTAAGTAAAGTCAGCTGCCCAGGTGCCTGATGTCATTTTCTAGCAGGCCTTTGGCTTGCTAAGGGAAGGTAATCTTCCAGTTTGTGGCAGCTTGCATCTGGAAGAAATCCTGTTCCGTTCGGGATTGTAGGTGGCCGAGGCCAGGTGCCCGGCAGAGGGAGTTGGGAACAAAGGATGGCCTGTTTCCAGGGGTAAGTAAAGTCAGCTGCCCAGGTGCCTGATGTCAGTTTGTAGGAGGCCTTTGGCCCTCCATGGTAATGTAGTCTTCAAGTTTGTGGCAGCTTGCATCTGGAAGAAATCCTGTTCCGTTTGGGATTGTAGGTGGCAGAGGCCAGGTGCCCGGCACAGGGAGTTGGGCACAAAGGATGGCCTGTTTCCAGGGGTAAGTAAAGTCAGCTGCCCAGGTGCCTGATGTCAGTTTGCAGATGGCAATTGTTCCACCATGGGAAGCCAGGCTTCCAGCTTGTGGCAGCTTGCATCTGGAAGAAATCCTGTTCCGTTCGGGATTGTAGGTGGCCAAGGCCAGGTGCCCGACAGAGGGAGTTTGGCAAAAAGGATGGCCTGTTTCCAGGGGTAAGTAAAGTCAGCTGCCCAGGTGCCTGATGTCAGTTTGTAGGAGGCCTTTGGCCCTCCATGGAAAGCTAGTCTTCCAGTTTGTGGCAGCTTGCATCTGGAAGAAATCCTGTTCCGTTCGGGATTGTAGGTGGCCTAGGCCAGGTGCCCGGCAGAGGGAGTTGGGCGCAAAGGGTGGCCTGTTTCCAGAGGTAAGTAAAGTCAGCTGCCCAGGTGCCTGATGTCAGTTTGTAGGAGGCCTTTGGGCCTCTAAGGGAAGCTAGTCTTCCAGTTTGTGGCAGCTTGCATCTGGAACAAATGCTGTTCCTTTCGGGATTGTAGGTGGCCGAGGCCGGGTGCCCGGCAGAGGGAGTTGGGCACAAAGGATGGCCTGTTTCCAGGGGTAAGTGAAGTCAGGTGCCCAGGTGCCTGATGTCAGTTTGCAGGTGCCAACTGTTCCTCCATGGGAAGCCAGGCTTCCTGCTTGTGGCAGCTTGCATCTGGAAGAAATCCTGTTCCGTTCAGGATTGTAGGTGGCCGGAGCCGGGTGCCCTGCTGAGGGAGTTGGGAACAAAGGATGGCCTGTTTCCAGGGGTAAATAAAGTCAGCTGCCCAGGTGCCTGATGTCAGTTTGTAGTAGGCCTTTGGCTCTCCAAGGGAAGCCAGGCTTCCAGCTTGTGGCAGCTTGCATCTGGAAGAAATCCTGTTCCGTTTGGGATTGTAGGTGGCCGAGGCCAGGTGCCCGGCAGAGGGAGTTGGGCACAAAGGATGGCCTGTCCCCAGGGGTAAGTAAAGTCAGCTGCCCAGGTGCCTGATGTCAGTTTATAGCAGGAATTTGGCCCGCTAAGGGAAGGTAGTCTTCCAGTTTGTGGCAGCTTGCATCTGGAAGAAATCCTGTTCCGTTCGGGATTGTAGGTGGCCGAGGCCAGGTGCCCGGCAGAGGGTGTTGGGCACAAAGGATGGCCTGTTTCCAGGGGAAAGTAAAGTCAGCTGCCCAGGGGCCTGATGTCAGTTTGCAGATGGCAATTGTTCCTCAATGGGAAGCCAGGCTTCCAGCTTGTGGCAGCTTCCCTCTGGAAGAAATACTGTTCCGTTCGGGATTGTAGGCGGCCAAGGCCAGGTGCCCGGCAGGGGGAGTTTGGCACAAAGGATGGCCTGTTTCCAGCGGTAAGTGAATTCAGCTGCCCAGGTGCCTGATGTAAGTTTGTCGGAGGCCTTTGGCCCTCCAAGAGCAGCCAGGCTTCCAGCTTGTGGCAGCTTGCATCTTGAAGAAATCCTGTTCCGTATCCGATTGTAGGTGGCCGAGGCCGGGTGCTCGGCAGAGGGAGTTGGGCACAAAGGATGGCCTGTTTCCAGGGGTAAGTAAAGTCAGCTGCCCAGGTGCCTGATGTCAGTTTGTAGGAGGCCTTTGGCCCTCCAAGGGAAACTAGTCTTCCAGTTTGTGGCAGCTTGCATCTGGAAGAAATCCTGTTCCATTCTGGATTGTAGGTGGTCGAGACCAGGTGCCCTGCTGAGGGAGATGGGAACAAAGTATGGCCTGTTTCCAGGGGTAAGTAAAGTCAGCTGCCCAGGTGCCTGATGTCAGTTTGTAGGAGGCCTTTGGCCCTCCATGGGAAGCTAGTCTTCCAGTTTGTGGCAGCTTGCATCTTGAAGAAATCATGTTCCGTTTGGGATCGTAGGTCGCCGAGGCCTGGTGCCCGGCTAAGGGAGTTGGGAACAAAGGATGGCCTGTTTCCAGAGGTAAGCAAAGTTAGCTGCCCAGGTGCTTGGTTTCAGTTTGTAGGAGGCCTTTGGCCCTCCAAGGGAAGCTAGTCTTCCAGTTTGTGGCAGCTTGCATCTGGAAGAAATCCTGTTCTGTTTGGGATTGTAGGTGGCCGAGGCCTGCTGCCCGGCAGAGGGAGTTGGGCACAAAGGATGGCCTGTTTCCAGAGGAAAGTAAAGTCAGCTGCCCAGTTGCCTGATGTCAGTTTTTAGGAGGCCTTTGTCCCTCTAAGGGAAGCTAGTCTTCCAGTTTGTGGCAGCTTGCATCTGGAAGAAATCCTGTTCCGTTCGGGATTGTAGATGGCCGGAGTCGGGTGCCCGGCTGTGGGAGTTGGGCACAAATGATGGCCTGTTTCCAGGGGTAAATAAAGTCAGCTGCCCAGGTGCCTGATGTAAATTTGTAGTAGGCCTTTGGCTCTCCAAGGAAAGCCAGGCTTCCAGCTTGTGGCAGCTTGCATCTGGAAGAAATCCAGTTCCGTTCGGGATTGTAGGTGGCCGGTGCCGGGTGCCCTCCTGAGGGAGTTGGGCACAAATGATGGCCTGTTTCCAGGGGTAAATAAAGTCAGCTGCCCAGGTGCCTGATGTCAATTTGTAGGAGGCCTTTGGCTCTCTAAGGGAAGCCAGGCTTCCAGCTTGTGGCAGCTTGCATCTGGAAGAAATCCTGTTCCGTTTGGGATTGTAGGTGGCCGAGGCCTAGTGCCTGGCAGAGGGAGTTGGGAACAAAGGATGGCCTGTTCCCAGTGGTAAGTAAAGTCAGCTGCCCAGGTGCCTGATGTCAGTTTGTAGCAGGCCTTTGGCCCGCTAAGGTAAGGTAGTCTTCCAGTTTGTGGCAGCTTGCATCTGGAAGAAATCCTGTTCCGTTCGGGATTGTAGGTGGCCGAGGCCAGGTGCCCAGCAGAGGGAGTTGGGAACAAAGGATGGCCTGTTTCCAGGGGTAAGTAAAGTCAGCTGCCCAGGTGCCTGATGTCAGTTTGTAGGAGGCCTTTGGCCCTCCAAGGGAAGCCAGGCTCCCTGCTTGTGGCAGCTTGCATCTGGAAGAAATCCTGTTCCGTTCGGGATTGTAGGTGACCGGATCCGGGTGCCCTGCTGAGGGAGTTGGGAAAAAAGGATGGCCTGTTTCCAGGGGTAAGTAAAGTCAGCTGCCCAGGTGCCTGATGTAAGTTTGTAGGAGGCCGTTGGCCCTCCATGGGAAGCCAGGCTTCCTGCTTGGCAGCTTGCATCTGGAAGAAATCCAGTTCCGTTCGGAATTGTAGGTGGCCGGAGCCGGGTGCCCTGCTGAGGGAGTTGGGTACACATAATGGCCTGTTTCCTGGGGTAAGTAAAGGCAGCTGCCCAGGTGCCTGATGTCAATTTGTAGTAGGCCTTTGGCTCTCCAAGGGAAGCCAGGCTTCCAGCTTGTGGCAGCTTGCATCTGGAAGAAATCCTGTTCCGTTTGGGATTGTAGGTGGCCGAGGCCTGGTGTCCGGCAGAGGGAGTTGGGAACAAAGGATGGCCTGTTTCCAGGGGTAAGTAAAGTCAGCTGCCCAGGTGCCTGATGTCAGTTTGCAGGTGGTAATTGTTCCTCCATGGGAAGCCAGACTTCCTGCTTGTGGCAGCTTGCATCTGGAAGAAATCCTGTTCCGTTCGGGATTGTAGGTGGCCGGAGCCGGGTGCCCTGCTGAGGGAGTTGGGCACAAAGGATGGCCTGTTTCCAGGGGTAAATAAAGTCAGCTGCCCAGGTGCCTGATGTCAATTTGTAGTAGGCCTTTGGCTCTCCAATGGAAGCCAGGCTTCCAGCTTGTGGCAGCTTGCATCTGGAAGAAATCCTGTTCCATTCGGGATTGTAGGTGGCCGGAGCCGGGTGCCCTGCTGAGGGAGTTGGGCACAAATGATGGCCTGTTCCCAGGGGTAAGTAAAGTCACCTGCCCAGGTGCCTAATGTCAGTTTCTAGCAGGCCTTTGGCCCGCTAAGGGAAGGTAATCTTCCAGTTTGTGGCAGCTTGCATCTGGAAGAAATCCTGTTCCGTTCGGGATTGTAGGTGCACAAAGCCGGGTGCCCTGCTGAGGGAGTTGGGAACAAAGGATGGCCTGTTTCCAGGGGTAAGTAAGGTCAGCTGCCCAGGTGCTTGATGTCAGTTTGTAGTAGGCCTTTGGCTCTCCAAGGGAAGCCAGGCTTCCTGCTTGTGGCAGCTTGCATCTGGAAGAAATCCTGTTCCGTTTGGGATTGTAGGTGGCCGAGGCCAGGTGCCCGGCAGAGGGAGTTGGGCACAAAGGATGGCCTGTTCCCAGGTGTAAGTAAAGTCAGCTGCCCAGGTGCCTGATGTCAGTTTGTAGGAGGCCTTTGGCCCGCTAAGGGAAGGTAGTCTTCCAGTTTGTGGCAGCTTGCATCTGGAAGAAATCCTGTTCCGTTTGGGATTGTAGGTGGCCGAGGCCAGGTGCCCGGCAGAGGGAGTTGGGCACAAAGGATGGCCTGTTTCCAGGGGTAAGTAAAGTCAGCTGCCCAGGTGCCTGATGTCAGTTTGCAGATGGCAATTACTCCTCCATGGGAAGCCAGGCTTCCTGCTTGTGGCAGCTTGCATCTGGAAGAAATCCTGTTCCATTCGGGATTGTAGTTGCCCGGATCCGGGTGCCCTGCTGAGGGAGTTGGGAAAAAAGGATGGCCTGTTTCCAGAGGTAAGTAAAGTCAGCTGCCCAGGTGCCTGATGTCAGTTCTTAGGAGGCCTCTGGCCCACCATGGGAAGCCAGGCTTCCTGCTTGTGGCAGCTTGCATCTGGAAGAGATCCTGTTGCATTTGGGATTGTAGGTGGCCGAGGCCTGGTGCCCAGCAGAGGGAGTTGGGCACAAAGGATGGCCTGTTTCCAGGGGTAAGTAAAGTCAGCTGCCCAGGTGCCTGATGTCAGTTTGCAGGTGGCAATTGTTCCTCCATGGGAAGCCAGGCTTCCTGCTTGTGGCAGCTTGCATCTGGAAGAAATCCTGTTCCGTTCGGGATTGTAGGTGGCCGACGCCTGGTGCCCGGCAGAGGGAGTTGGGCACAAAGGATGGCCTGTTTCCAGGGGTAAAAAAAGTCAGCTGCCCAGGTGCCTGATGTCAGTTTGTAGGAGTCCTTTGGCCCTCTAAGGGAAGCTAGTCTTCCAGTTAGTGGCAGCTTGCATCTGGAGGAAATGCTGTTCCTTTCAGGATTGTAGGTGGCCAAAACCAGGTGCCCGGCAGAGGGAGTTGGGCACAACGGATGGCCTGTTTCCAGGGGTAAGTAAAGTCAGCTGCCCAGGTGCCTGATGTCAGTTTGTAGGAGGCCTTTGGCCCTCCATGTGAAGCCAGCCTTCCAGTTGGTGGCAGCTTGCATCGCGAAGAAATCCTGTTCCGTTCGGGACTGTAGGTGGCCGAGGCCAGGTGCCCGGCAGGGGGAGTTTGGCACAAAGGATGGCCTGTTTCCAGGGGTAAGTAAAGTCAGCTGCCCAGGTGCCTGATGTCAGTTTGTAGGAGGCCTTTGGCTCTCCATGGGAAGCCAGGCTTCCTGCTTGTGGCAGCTTGCATCTGGAAGAAATCCTGTTCCATTCGGGATTGTAGGTGTCCGGATCCGGTTGCCCTGCTGAGGGAGTTGGGAACAAAGGATGGCCTGTTTCCAGGGCTAAGTAAAGTCAGCTGCCCAGGTGCCTGATGTCATTTCTTAGGAGGCCTTTGGCCCTCCATGGGAAGCCAGGCTTCATGCTTGTGGCTGCTTGCATCTGGAAGAAATCCTGTTCCGTTTCCGCTTGTAGGTGGCCGGGGCCAGGTGCCCGGCAGAGGGAGTTGGGCACAAAAGATGGCCTGTTTCCAGGGGTAAGTAAAGACAGCTGCCCAGGTGCCTGATGTCAGTTTGTAGGAGGCCTTTGGCCCTCCAAGGGAAACCAGTCTTCCAGTTTGTGGCAGCTTGCATCTGGAAGAAATCCTGTTCCGTTTGGGATCGTAGGTGGCCGAGGCCTGGTGCCCGGCAGAGGGATTTGGGAACAAAGGATGGCCTGTTTCCAGGGGTAAGTAAAGTCAGCTGCCCAGGTGCCTGATGTCAGTTTGTAGGAGGCCTTTGGCCCTCCAAGGGAAGCAAGTCTTCCAGTTTGTGGCAGCTTGCATCTGGAAGAAGTCCTGTTCCGTTCGGGATTGTAGGTGGCCGAAGCCAGGTGCCCGGCAGAGGGAGTTGGGCACAAAGGATGGCCTGTTTCCAGGGGTAAGTAAAGTCAGCTGGCCAGGTGCCTGATGTCAGTTTGCAGATGGCAATTGTTCCACCATGGGAAGCCAGGCTTCCAGCTTGTGGCAGCTTGCATCTGGAAGAAATCCTGTTCCGTTCGGGATTGTAGGTTGCCAAGGCCAGGTGCCCGACAGAGGGAGTTTGGCACAAAGGATGGCCTGTTTCCAGGGTTAAGTAAAGTCAGCTGCCCAGGTGCCTGATGTCAGTTTGTAGGAGGCCTTTGGCCCTCCATGGGAAGCTAGTCTTCCAGTTTGTGGCAGCTTGCATCTGGAAGAAATCCTGTTCCGTTCGGGATTGTAGGTGGCCTAGGCCAGGTGCCCGGCAGAGGGAGTTGGGCACAAAGGGTGGCCTGTTTCCAGAGGTAAGTAAAGTCAGCTGCCCAGGTGCCTGATGTCAGTTTGTAGGAGGCCTTTGGGCCTCTAAGGGAAGCTAGTCTTCCAGTTTGTGGCAGCTTGCATCTGGAACAAATGCTGTTCCTTTCGGGATTGTAGGTGGCCGAGGCCAGGTGCCCGGCAGAGGGAGTTGGGCACAAAGGATGGCCTGTTTCCAGGGGTAAAAAAAGTCAGCTGCCCAGGTGCCTGATGTCAGTTTGTAGGAGGCCTTTGGCCCTCTAAGGGAAGCTAGTCTTCCA
This sequence comes from Chamaea fasciata, assembly GCF_029207755.1. Classification (NCBI taxonomy): domain Eukaryota; kingdom Metazoa; phylum Chordata; class Aves; order Passeriformes; family Sylviidae; genus Chamaea; species Chamaea fasciata. Next base: position 116,258 of record NW_027094107.1, read on the forward strand.
GTTTGTGGCAGCTTGCATCTGGAAGAAATGCTGTTCCTTTCGGGATTGTAGGTGGCCGAGGCCAGGTGCCCGGCAGAGGGAGTTGGGCACAAAGGATGGCCTGTTTCCAGGGGTAAGTAAAGTCAGCTGCCCAGGTGCCTGATGTCAGTTTTCAGGTGGCAACTGTTCCTCCATGGGAAGCCAGGCTTCCTGCTTGTGGCAGCTTGCATCTGGAAGAAATCCTGTTCCGTTCGGGATTGTAGGTGGCCGGAGCCGGGTGCCCTGCTGAGGGAGTTGGGAACAAAGGATGGCCTGTTTCCAGAGGTAAGTAAAGTCAGCTGCCCAGGTGCCTGATGTCAGTTCTTAGGAGGCCTCAGGTCCACCATGGGAAGCCAGGCTTCCTGCTTGTGGCAGCTTGCATCTGGAAGAAATCCTGTTCCGTTTGGGATTGTAGGTGGCCGAGGCCTGGTGCCCGGCTAAGGGAGATGGGAACAAAGGATGGCCTGTTTCCAGGGGTAAGTAAAGTCAGCTGCCCAGGTGCCTGATGTCAGTTTGCAGGTGGCAATTGTTCCTCTATGGGAAGCCAGGCTTCCTACTTGTGGCAGCTTGCATCGCGAAGAAATCCTGTTCCGTTCGGGATTGTAGGTGGCCGACGCCTGGTGCCCGGCAGAGGGAGTTGGGCACAAAGGATGGCCTGTTTCCAGGGGTAAGTAAAGTCAGCTGCCCAGGTGCCTGATGTCAGTTTGTAGGAGGCCTTTGGCCCTCCAAGGGAAGCAAGTCTTCCAGTTTGTGGCAGCTTGCATCTGGAAGAAGTCCTGTTCCGTTCGGGATTGTAGGTGGCCAAATCCAGCTGCCCGGCAGAGGGAGTTGGGCACAACGGATGGCCTGTTTCCAGGGGTAAGTAAAGTCAGCTGCCCAGGTGCCTGATGTCAGTTTGTAGGAGGCCTTTGGCCCTCCATGGGAAGCCAGGCTTCCTGCTTGTGGCAGCTTGCATCTGGAAGAAATCCTGTTCCGTTCGGGAATGTAGGTGTCCGGATCCGGGTGCCCTGCTGAGGGAGTTGGGAAAAAAGCAAGGCCTGTTTCCAGGGGTAAGTAAAGTCAGCTGCCCAGGTGCCTGATGTCAGTTCTTAGGAGGCCTTTGGCCCTCCATGGGAAACTAGTCTTCCAGTTTGTGGCAGCTTGCATCTGGAAGAAATCCTGTTCCATTCTGGATTGTAGGTGGTCGAGGCCAGGTGCCCAGCAGAGGGAAATGGGAACAAAGTATGGCCTGTTTCCAGGGGTAAGTAAAGTCAGCTGCCCAGGTGCCTGATGTCAGTTTGTAGGAGGCCTTTGGCCCTCCATGGGAAGCCAGCCTTCCAGCTTGTGGCAGCTTGCATCTTGAAGAAATCATGTTCCGTTTGGGATCGTAGGTCGCTGAGGCCTGGTGCCCGGCTAAGGGAGTTGGGAACAAAAGATGGCCTGTTTCCAGAGGTAAGCAAAATTAGCTGCCCAGGTGCCTGATGTCAGTTTGTAGGAGGCCTTTGGCCCTCCAAGGGAAGCTAGTCTTCCAGTTTGTGGCAGCTTGCATCTGGAAGAAATCCTGTTCTGTTTGGGATTGTAGGTGGCCGAGGCCTGCTGCCCGGCAGAGGGAGTTGGGCACAAAGGATGGCCTGTTTCCAGAGGTAAGTAAAGTCAGCTGCCCAGGTGCCTGATGTCAGTTTTTAGGAGGCCTTTGTCCCTCTAAGGGAAGCTAGTCTTCCAGTTTCTGGCAGCTTGCATCTGGAAGAAATCCTGTTCTGTTCGGGATTGTAGGTGGCCGGAGCCGGGTGCCCTGCTGTGGGAGTTGGGCACAAATGATGGCCTGTTTCCAGGGGTAAATAAAGTCAGCTGCCCAGGTGCCTGATGTAAATTTGTAGTAGGCCTTTGGCTCTCCAAGGGAAGCCAGGCTTCCAGCTTGTGGCAGCTTGCATCTGGAAGAAATCGAGTTCCGTTCGGGATTGTAGGTGGCCGGAGCCGGGTGCCCTCCTGAGGGAGTTGGGCACAAACGATGGCCTGTTTCCAGGGGTAAATAAAGTCAGCTGCCCAGGTGCCTGATGTCAATTTGTAGTAGGCCTTTGGCTCTCAAAGGGAAGCCAGGCTCCCTGCTTCTGGCAGCTTGCATCTGGAAGAAATCCTGTTCCGTTCAGGATTGTAGGTGACCGGATCCGGCTGCCCTGCTGAGGGAGTTGGGAACAAAGGATGGCCTGTTTCCAGGGGTAAGTAAAGTCAGCTGCCCAGGTGCCTGATGTCAATTTGTAGTAGGCCTTTGGCTCTCCAAGGGAAGCCAGGCTTCCTGCTTATGGCAGCTTGCATCTGGAAGAAATCCTGTTCCGTTTGGGATTGTAGGTGGCCGAGGCCTGGTATCCGGCAGAGGGAGTTGGGCACAAAGGATGGCCTGTTCCCAGGGGTAAGTAAAGTCAGCTGCCCAGGTGCCTGATGTCATTTTCTAGCAGGCCTTTGGCTTGCTAAGGGAAGGTAATCTTCCAGTTTGTGGCAGCTTGCATCTGGAAGAAATCCTGTTCCGTTCGGGATTGTAGGTGGCCGAGGCCAGGTGCCCGGCAGAGGGAGTTGGGAACAAAGGATGGCCTGTTTCCAGGGGTAAGTAAAGTCAGCTGCCCAGGTGCCTGATGTCAGTTTGTAGGAGGCCTTTGGCCCTCCATGGTAATGTAGTCTTCAAGTTTGTGGCAGCTTGCATCTGGAAGAAATCCTGTTCCGTTTGGGATTGTAGGTGGCAGAGGCCAGGTGCCCGGCACAGGGAGTTGGGCACAAAGGATGGCCTGTTTCCAGGGGTAAGTAAAGTCAGCTGCCCAGGTGCCTGATGTCAGTTTGCAGATGGCAATTGTTCCACCATGGGAAGCCAGGCTTCCAGCTTGTGGCAGCTTGCATCTGGAAGAAATCCTGTTCCGTTCGGGATTGTAGGTGGCCAAGGCCAGGTGCCCGACAGAGGGAGTTTGGCAAAAAGGATGGCCTGTTTCCAGGGGTAAGTAAAGTCAGCTGCCCAGGTGCCTGATGTCAGTTTGTAGGAGGCCTTTGGCCCTCCATGGAAAGCTAGTCTTCCAGTTTGTGGCAGCTTGCATCTGGAAGAAATCCTGTTCCGTTCGGGATTGTAGGTGGCCTAGGCCAGGTGCCCGGCAGAGGGAGTTGGGCGCAAAGGGTGGCCTGTTTCCAGAGGTAAGTAAAGTCAGCTGCCCAGGTGCCTGATGTCAGTTTGTAGGAGGCCTTTGGGCCTCTAAGGGAAGCTAGTCTTCCAGTTTGTGGCAGCTTGCATCTGGAACAAATGCTGTTCCTTTCGGGATTGTAGGTGGCCGAGGCCGGGTGCCCGGCAGAGGGAGTTGGGCACAAAGGATGGCCTGTTTCCAGGGGTAAGTGAAGTCAGGTGCCCAGGTGCCTGATGTCAGTTTGCAGGTGCCAACTGTTCCTCCATGGGAAGCCAGGCTTCCTGCTTGTGGCAGCTTGCATCTGGAAGAAATCCTGTTCCGTTCGGGATTGTAGGTGGCCGGAGCCGGGTGCCCTGCTGAGGGAGTTGGGAACAAAGGATGGCCTGTTTCCAGGGGTAAATAAAGTCAGCTGCCCAGGTGCCTGATGTCAGTTTGTAGTAGGCCTTTGGCTCTCCAAGGGAAGCCAGGCTTCCAGCTTGTGGCAGCTTGCATCTGGAAGAAATCCTGTTCCGTTCGGGATTGTAGGTGGCCGAGGCCAGGTGCCCGGCAGAGGGTGTTGGGCACAAAGGATGGCCTGTTTCCAGGGGAAAGTAAAGTCAGCTGCCCAGGGGCCTGATGTCAGTTTGCAGATGGCAATTGTTCCTCAATGGGAAGCCAGGCTTCCAGCTTGTGGCAGCTTCCCTCTGGAAGAAATACTGTTCCGTTCGGGATTGTAGGCGGCCAAGGCCAGGTGCCCGGCAGGGGGAGTTTGGCACAAAGGATGGCCTGTTTCCAGCGGTAAGTGAATTCAGCTGCCCAGGTGCCTGATGTAAGTTTGTCGGAGGCCTTTGGCCCTCCAAGAGCAGCCAGGCTTCCAGCTTGTGGCAGCTTGCCTCTTGAAGAAATCCTGTTCCGTATCCGATTGTAGGTGGCCGAGGCCGGGTGCTCGGCAGAGGGAGTTGGGCACAAAGGATGGCCTGTTTCCAGGGGTAAGTAAAGTCAGCTGCCCAGGTGCCTGATGTCAGTTTGTAGGAGGCCTTTGGCCCTCCAAGGGAAACTAGTCTTCCAGTTTGTGGCAGCTTGCATCTGGAAGAAATCCTGTTCCATTCTGGATTGTAGGTGGTCGAGACCAGGTGCCCTGCTGAGGGAGATGGGAACAAAGTATGGCCTGTTTCCAGGGGTAAGTAAAGTCAGCTGCCCAGGTGCCTGATGTCAGTTTGTAGGAGGCCTTTGGCCCTCCATGGGAAGCTAGTCTTCCAGTTTGTGGCAGCTTGCATCTTGAAGAAATCATGTTCCGTTTGGGATCGTAGGTCGCCGAGGCCTGGTGCCCGGCTAAGGGAGTTGGGAACAAAGGATGGCCTGTTTCCAGAGGTAAGCAAAGTTAGCTGCCCAGGTGCTTGGTTTCAGTTTGTAGGAGGCCTTTGGCCCTCCAAGGGAAGCTAGTCTTCCAGTTTGTGGCAGCTTGCATCTGGAAGAAATCCTGTTCTGTTTGGGATTGTAGGTGGCCGAGGCCTGCTGCCCGGCAGAGGGAGTTGGGCACAAAGGATGGCCTGTTTCCAGAGGAAAGTAAAGTCAGCTGCCCAGTTGCCTGATGTCAGTTTTTAGGAGGCCTTTGTCCCTCTAAGGGAAGCTAGTCTTCCAGTTTGTGGCAGCTTGCATCTGGAAGAAATCCTGTTCCGTTCGGGATTGTAGATGGCCGGAGTCGGGTGCCCGGCTGTGGGAGTTGGGCACAAATGATGGCCTGTTTCCAGGGGTAAATAAAGTCAGCTGCCCAGGTGCCTGATGTAAATTTGTAGTAGGCCTTTGGCTCTCCAAGGAAAGCCAGGCTTCCAGCTTGTGGCAGCTTGCATCTGGAAGAAATCCAGTTCCGTTCGGGATTGTAGGTGGCCGGTGCCGGGTGCCCTCCTGAGGGAGTTGGGCACAAATGATGGCCTGTTTCCAGGGGTAAATAAAGTCAGCTGCCCAGGTGCCTGATGTCAATTTGTAGGAGGCCTTTGGCTCTCTAAGGGAAGCCAGGCTTCCAGCTTGTGGCAGCTTGCATCTGGAAGAAATCCTGTTCCGTTCGGGATTGTAGGTGGCCGAGGCCAGGTGCCCAGCAGAGGGAGTTGGGAACAAAGGATGGCCTGTTTCCAGGGGTAAGTAAAGTCAGCTGCCCAGGTGCCTGATGTCAGTTTGTAGGAGGCCTTTGGCCCTCCAAGGGAAGCCAGGCTCCCTGCTTGTGGCAGCTTGCATCTGGAAGAAATCCTGTTCCGTTCGGGATTGTAGGTGACCGGATCCGGGTGCCCTGCTGAGGGAGTTGGGAACAAAGGATGGCCTGTTTCCAGGGGTAAGTAAAGTCAGCTGCCCAGGTGCCTGATGTAAGTTTGTAGGAGGCCGTTGGCCCTCCATGGGAAGCCAGGCTTCCTGCTTGGCAGCTTGCATCTGGAATAAATCCAGTTCCGTTCGGAATTGTAGGTGGCCGGAGCCGGGTGCCCTGCTGAGGGAGTTGGGTACAAATAATGGCCTGTTTCCTGGGGTAAGTAAAGGCAGCTGCCCAGGTGCCTGATGTCAATTTGTAGTAGGCCTTTGGCTCTCCAAGGGAAGCCAGGCTTCCAGCTTGTGGCAGCTTGCATCTGGAAGAAATCCTGTTCCGTTTGGGATTGTAGGTGGCCGAGGCCTGGTGTCCGGCAGAGGGAGTTGGGAACAAAGGATGGCCTGTTTCCAGGGGTAAGTAAAGTCAGCTGCCCAGGTGCCTGATGTCAGTTTGCAGGTGGTAATTGTTCCTCCATGGGAAGCCAGACTTCCTGCTTGTGGCAGCTTGCATCTGGAAGAAATCCTGTTCCGTTCGGGATTGTAGGTGGCCGGAGCCGGGTGCCCTGCTGAGGGAGTTGGGCACAAAGGATGGCCTGTTTCCAGGGGTAAATAAAGTCAGCTGCCCAGGTGCCTGATGTCAATTTGTAGTAGGCCTTTGGCTCTCCAATGGAAGCCAGGCTTCCAGCTTGTGGCAGCTTGCATCTGGAAGAAATCCTGTTCCATTCGGGATTGTAGGTGGCCGGAGCCGGGTGCCCTGCTGAGGGAGTTGGGCACAAATGATGGCCTGTTCCCAGGGGTAAGTAAAGTCAGCTGCCCAGGTGCCTAATGTCAGTTTCTAGCAGGCCTTTGGCCCGCTAAGGGAAGGTAATCTTCCAGTTTGTGGCAGCTTGCATCTGGAAGAAATCCTGTTCCGTTCGGGATTGTAGGTGCACAAAGCCGGGTGCCCTGCTGAGGGAGTTGGGAACAAAGGATGGCCTGTTTCCAGGGGTAAGTAAGGTCAGCTGCCCAGGTGCTTGATGTCAGTTTGTAGTAGGCCTTTGGCTCTCCAAGGGAAGCCAGGCTTCCTGCTTGTGGCAGCTTGCATCTGGAAGAAATCCTGTTCCGTTTGGGATTGTAGGTGGCCGAGGCCAGGTGCCCGGCAGAGGGAGTTGGGCACAAAGGATGGCCTGTTTCCAGGGGTAAGTAAAGTCAGCTGCCCAGGTGCCTGATGTCAGTTTGCAGATGGCAATTACTCCTCCATGGGAAGCCAGGCTTCCTGCTTGTGGCAGCTTGCATCTGGAAGAAATCCTGTTCCATTCGGGATTGTAGTTGCCCGGATCCGGGTGCCCTGCTGAGGGAGTTGGGAACAAAGGATGGCCTGTTTCCAGAGGTAAGTAAAGTCAGCTGCCCAGGTGCCTGATGTCAGTTCTTAGGAGGCCTCTGGCCCACCATGGGAAGCCAGGCTTCCTGCTTGTGGCAGCTTGCATCTGGAAGAGATCCTGTTGCATTTGGGATTGTAGGTGGCCGAGGCCTGGTGCCCAGCAGAGGGAGTTGGGCACAAAGGATGGCCTGTTTCCAGGGGTAAGTAAAGTCAGCTGCCCAGGTGCCTGATGTCAGTTTGCAGATGGCAATTACTCCTCCATGGGAAGCCAGGCTTCCTGCTTGTGGCAGCTTGCATCTGGAAGAAATCCTGTTCCATTCGGGATTGTAGTTGCCCGGATCCGGGTGCCCTGCTGAGGGAGTTGGGAACAAAGGATGGCCTGTTTCCAGAGGTAAGTAAAGTCAGCTGCCCAGGTGCCTGATGTCAGTTCTTAGGAGGCCTCTGGCCCACCATGGGAAGCCAGGCTTCCTGCTTGTGGCAGCTTGCATCTGGAAGAGATCCTGTTGCATTTGGGATTGTAGGTGGCCGAGGCCTGGTGCCCAGCAGAGGGAGTTGGGCACAAAGGATGGCCTGTTTCCAGGGGTAAGTAAAGTCAGCTGCCCAGGTGCCTGATGTCAGTTTGCAGGTGGCAATTGTTCCTCCATGGGAAGCCAGGCTTCCTGCTTGTGGCAGCTTGCATCTGGAAGAAATCCTGTTCCGTTCGGGATTGTAGGTGGCCGACGCCTGGTGCCCGGCAGAGGGAGTTGGGCACAAAGGATGGCCTGTTTCCAGGGGTAAAAAAAGTCAGCTGCCCAGGTGCCTGATGTCAGTTTGTAGGAGTCCTTTGGCCCTCTAAGGGAAGCTAGTCTTCCAGTTAGTGGCAGCTTGCATCTGGAGGAAATGCTGTTCTTTCAGGATTGTAGGTGGCCAAAACCAGGTGCCCGGCAGAGGGAGTTGGGCACAACGGATGGCCTGTTTCCAGGGGTAAGTAAAGTCAGCTGCCCAGGTGCCTGATGTCAGTTTGTAGGAGGCCTTTGGCCCTCCATGTGAAGCCAGCCTTCCAGTTGGTGGCAGCTTGCATCGCGAAGAAATCCTGTTCCGTTCGGGACTGTAGGTGGCCGAGGCCAGGTGCCCGGCAGGGGGAGTTTGGCACAAAGGATGGCCTGTTTCCAGGGGTAAGTAAAGTCAGCTGCCCAGGTGCCTGATGTCAGTTTGTAGGAGGCCTTTGGCTCTCCATGGGAAGCCAGGCTTCCTGCTTGTGGCAGCTTGCATCTGGAAGAAATCCTGTTCCATTCGGGATTGTAGGTGTCCGGATCCGGTTGCCCTGCTGAGGGAGTTGGGAACAAAGGATGGCCTGTTTCCAGGGCTAAGTAAAGTCAGCTGCCCAGGTGCCTGATGTCATTTCTTAGGAGGCCTTTGGCCCTCCATGGGAAGCCAGGCTTCATGCTTGTGGCTGCTTGCATCTGGAAGAAATCCTGTTCCGTTTCCGCTTGTAGGTGGCCGGGGCCAGGTGCCCGGCAGAGGGAGTTGGGCACAAAAGATGGCCTGTTTCCAGGGGTAAGTAAAGACAGCTGCCCAGGTGCCTGATGTCAGTTTGTAGGAGGCCTTTGGCCCTCCAAGGGAAACCAGTCTTCCAGTTTGTGGCAGCTTGCATCTGGAAGAAATCCTGTTCCGTTTGGGATCGTAGGTGGCCGAGGCCTGGTGCCCGGCAGAGGGATTTGGGAACAAAGGATGGCCTGTTTCCAGGGGTAAGTAAAGTCAGCTGCCCAGGTGCCTGATGTCAGTTTGTAGGAGGCCTTTGGCCCTCCAAGGGAAGCAAGTCTTCCAGTTTGTGGCAGCTTGCATCTGGAAGAAGTCCTGTTCCGTTCGGGATTGTAGGTGGCCGAAGCCAGGTGCCCGGCAGAGGGAGTTGGGCACAAAGGATGGCCTGTTTCCAGGGGTAAGTAAAGTCAGCTGCCCAGGTGCCTGATGTCAGTTTGCAGATGGCAATTGTTCCACCATGGGAAGCCAGGCTTCCAGCTTGTGGCAGCTTGCATCTGGAAGAAATCCTGTTCCGTTCGGGATTGTAGGTTGCCAAGGCCAGGTGCCCGACAGAGGGAGTTTGGCACAAAGGATGGCCTGTTTCCAGGGTTAAGTAAAGTCAGCTGCCCAGGTGCCTGATGTCAGTTTGTAGGAGGCCTTTGGGCCTCTAAGGGAAGCTAGTCTTCCAGTTTGTGGCAGCTTGCATCTGGAACAAATGCTGTTCCTTTCGGGATTGTAGGTGGCCGAGGCCAGGTGCCCGGCAGAGGGAGTTGGGCACAAAGGATGGCCTGTTTCCAGGGGTAAAAAAAGTCAGCTGCCCAGGTGCCTGATGTCAGTTTGTAGGAGGCCTTTGGCCCTCTAAGGGAAGCTAGTCTTCCAGTTTGTGGCAGCTTGCATCTGGAAGAAATGCTGTTCCTTTCGGGATTGTAGGTGGCCGAGGCCAGGTGCCCGGCAGAGGGAGTTGGGCACAAAGGATGGCCTGTTTCCAGGGGTAAGTAAAGTCAGCTGCCCAGGTGCCTGATGTCAGTTTTCAGGTGGCAACTGTTCCTCCATGGGAAGCCAGGCTTCCTGCTTGTGGCAGCTTGCATCTGGAAGAAATCCTGTTCCGTTCGGGATTGTAGGTGGCCGGAGCCGGGTGCCCTGCTGAGGGAGTTGGGAACAAAGGATGGCCTGTTTCCAGAGGTAAGTAAAGTCAGCTGCCCAGGTGCCTGATGTCAGTTCTTAGGAGGCCTCAGGTCCACCATGGGAAGCCAGGCTTCCTGCTTGTGGCAGCTTGCATCTGGAAGAAATCCTGTTCCGTTTGGGATTGTAGGTGGCCGAGGCCTGGTGCCCGGCTAAGGGAGATGGGAACAAAGGATGGCCTGTTTCCAGGGGTAAGTAAAGTCAGCTGCCCAGGTGCCTGATGTCAGTTTGCAGGTGGCAATTGTTCCTCTATGGGAAGCCAGGCTTCCTACTTGTGGCAGCTTGCATCTGGAAGAAATCCTGTTCCGTTCGGGATTGTAGGTGGCCGACGCCTGGTGCCCGGCAGAGGGAGTTGGGCACAAAGGATGGCCTGTTTCCAGGGGTAAGTAAAGTCAGCTGCCCAGGTGCCTGATGTCAGTTTGTAGGAGGCCTTTGGCCCTCCAAGGGAAGCAAGTCTTCCAGTTTGTGGCAGCTTGCATCTGGAAGAAGTCCTGTTCCGTTCGGGATTGTAGGTGGCCAAATCCAGCTGCCCGGCAGAGGGAGTTGGGCACAAAGGATGGCCTGTTTCCAGGGGTAAGTAAAGTCAGCTGCCCAGGTGCCTGATGTCAGTTTGTAGGAGGCCTTTGGCCCTCCATGGGAAGCCAGGCTTCCTGCTTGTGGCAGCTTGCATCTGGAAGAAATCCTGTTCCGTTCGGGAATGTAGGTGTCCGGATCCGGGTGCCCTGCTGAGGGAGTTGGGAAAAAAGCAAGGCCTGTTTCCAGGGGTAAGTAAAGTCAGCTGCCCAGGTGCCTGATGTCAGTTCTTAGGAGGCCTTTGGCCCTCCATGGGAAGCCAGGCTTCCTGCTTGTGGCTGCTTGCATCTCAAGAAATCCTGTTCCGTTTCCGATTGTAGGTGGCCGAGGCCTGGTGCCCGGCAGAGGGAGTTGGGCAAAAAGGATGGCCTGTTTCCAAGGTTTAGTAAAGTCACCTGCCCAGGTGCGTGATGTCAGTTTGTAAGAGGCCTTTGGCCGTCCAAGGGAAGCCAGGCTTCCAGCTTGTGGCAGCTTGCATCTGGAAGAAATCCTGATTCGTTCAGGATTGTCGGTGGCCGAGGCCGGGTGCCCGGCAGAGGGAGTTGGGCACAAAGGATGGTCTGATTCCCGGGGCAAGTAAAATCAGCTGCCCAGGTGCCTGATGTCAGTTTGCAGGAGGCCTTTAGTCCTCCAAGGGAAGCCAGGCCTTCAGCTTGTGGCAGCTTGCATCTGGAAGAAATCCTGTTCCGTTCCGGATTGTAGGTGGCCGGAGCCAGGTGCCCGGCACAGGGAGTTGGGCACAAAGTATGGCCTGTTTCCAGGGGTAAGTAAAGTCAGCTGCCCAGGTGCCTGATGTCAGTTTGTAGCAGGCCTTTGTCCCTCCTAGGGAAGCTAGCCTTTAAACTTGTGGCAGCTTGCATCTGGAAGAAATCCTGATTCGTTCGGGATTGTAGGTGGCCGAGGCCAGGGGCCCGGCAGAGGGAGTTGGGCACAAAGGATGGCCGGTTTGCAGGGGTAAGTAATGTCACCTACACAGGTTCCTGATGTCTGTTTGTAGGAGGTCTTTGGCCCTCCCAGGGAATCTAGTTTTCCGGCCTGTGGCAGCTTGCATCTGGAAGAAATCCTGATTAGTTCGGGATTGTAGGTGGCCGAGGCCTAGTGCCTGGCCGAGGGAGTTGGGCACAAAGGATGGTCTGATTCCCGGGACAAGTAAAGTCAGCTGCTCAGGTGCCTGGTGTCAGTTTGCAAGAGGCGTTTGGTCCTCCAAGGGAAGCCAGGCTTCCAGCTTGTAGCAGCTTGCATGTTGAAGAAATCCTGTTTAGTTCGGGATTGTAGGTGGCTGAAGCCAGGTGCCCGGCAGAGGGAGTTGGGCACAAAGGATGGCCTGTTTCCAGGGGTAAGTAAAGTCAGCTGCCCAGGTGCCTGATGTCAGTTTGTAGCAGGCCATTGGCCCTCCAAGGGAAGACAGGCTTCCAGTTTGTGGCAGCTTGCATCTGGAAGTAATCCTGATTCGTTCGAGATTATAGATGGACGAGGCCGGGTGCCCGGCAGAGGGAGTTGGGCACAAAGGATGGTCTGTTTCCAGGGGTATGTAAAGTCAACTGCCCAGGTGCCTGATGTCAGTTTGCAGGAGGCCTTTGGCCCTCCCATGGAAGCCAGGCTTCCAGCTTGTGGCAGCTTGCATCTGGAAGAATTCCTGTTTCGTTCCGGATTGTAGGTGGCCGAGGCCTAGTGCCCGGCAGAGGGAGTTGGGCACAAAGGATGGTCTGATTCCCGGGGTAAGTAAAGTCAGCTGCCCAGGTGCATGATGTCAGTTTGTAGGAGGTGTTTGACCCTCCCAGGGAATCTCGTCTTCCAGCTTGTGCCAGCTTGCATTTGGAAGAAATCCTGTTCCGTTCGGGATTGTAGGTGGCCGAGGCCAGGTGCCTGGCCGAGGGAGTTGGGCACAAAGGATGGCCTGTTTCCAGGGGTAAGTAAAGTCAGCTGCCCAGGTGCATGATGTCAGTTTGTAGGAGGCCTTTGGTGCTCCAGGGGAAGCCAGGCTTCCAGCTTGTGGCAGCTTGCATCTGGAAGAATTCCTGTTTCGTTTCGGATTGTAGGTGGCCGAGGCCAAGTGCCCGGCCGAGGGAGTTGGGCACAAAGGATGACCTGTATCCAGGAGTAAGTAATGTCAGATGCCCAGGTGCCTGACGTCAGTTTGCAGGAGGCCTTTGGCCCTCCAAGGGAAGCCAGGCTTCCAGCTTGTGGCAGCTTGCATCTGGAAGAAATCCTGTTCCGTTCGGGATTGTAGGTGGCCAAATCCAGCTGCCCGGCAGAGGGAGTTGGGCACAAAGGATGGCCTGTTTCCAGGGTAAGTAAAGTCAGCTGCCCAGGTGCCTGATGTCAGTTTGTAGGCGGCCTTTGCCCCTCCCAGGGAAGCCAGGCTTCCAGTTCGTGGCAGCTTGCATTAGGAGGAAATCCTGTTCTGTTCGGGATTGTAGGTGACCGAGGCCGGGTGCCCAGCAGAGGGAGTTGGGAACAAAGGATGGCCTGTTTCCAGGGGTAAGTAAAGTCAGCTGCCCAGGTGCCTGATGTCAGTTTGCAGGAGGCCTTTGGCCCTCCAAGGGAAGCCAGGCTTCCAGCTTGTGGCAGCTTGCAGCTGAAAGAAATCCTGCTTCATTCAAGATTGCAGGTAGCTGCAACACGATGCCATGCACAGGGAGTTTGGAACACAGCATAGACCGTTTCCCAAGATAAGTAAAGTCACCAGCCCAAATGCCTGATGTGAGTTTATTGGAGGCCTTTGGCCCTCAAAGGGAAGCCAGGCCTCCTGCTTGTGGCACCTTGCATCTGGAGGAAATCCTGTTCCGTTCGGGATTGTAGGTGGCAGAGGTCAGGTGTCCGGCAATGGGACTTGGGCACAAAGGATGGCCTGTTTCCAGGGGAAAATAAGTCAGCTGCCCAGGTGCCTGATGTCAGTTTTTAGGAGGCCTTTGGCTTTCCAAGGGGAGCCAGGCTTCCAGCTTGTGGCTGCTTGCATCTGGAAGAAATCCTGTTTCGTTCGGGATAGTAGAGGGCAAAAGCAATATGCCAGAGAGATAGAGTTGGGCACGAATGATGGTGGTTTTCAAGGGAAACACAACTCACCTGCCCAGGTGCCTGATGCCAGTTTGTAGGAGGTTTTTGGCCCTTAAAGGGAAGCCAGGCTTCCAGCTTGTGGCAGCTTACATCTGGAAGAAATCCTGATTCATTCTGGATATTAGGAGGCCGAAGGACGATGGCGGGCAGAGGGACTTGGGCAAAAGAATGGTCCTTAAAAAGGAAGACTGAACTCACCTGCCCAGGTGTGTGATGTCCGTTTGTAGGAGGCCATTGGCCCTCAAAGGAAGCCAGGCTTCCTGCTTGTGGCTGCTTGCATCTGGAAGAAATTCTGTTCCGTTCGGGATTGTAGGTGGTAGAGGCCAGGTGTCCGGTAATGGCATTTGGCACAATGGATGTCCTGTTTCCAGGCGTAAGTAAAGTCAGCTGCCCAGGTGCCTGATGTCAGTTTGTAGGAGGCCTTTCGCCCTCCAAGGTAAGCCAGCATTCCAGCTTATGGCAGCTTGCATCTGGAATAAATCCAGATTCCTTCGGGATAATAGGAGGCTGAAGCTCAAAGCCTGGCAGATGGACTTGAACAAAAGAACGGCTCTTCGAAAGGGAATCTGAACTCACCTGCACAAATGCCTGATGTCATTTTGTAGGAGGCCTTTAGCCCTCAAAGGGAAGCCTGGCTTCCAGCTTGTTGCAGCTTGCATCTGGAAGAAATCCTGATTCGTTCGGGATTGTAGGTGGCAAAGTCCAGGTACCAGGCACAGGAAGTTGGGCACAAAGGATGGCCTTTTTCCTGGGGTACCTTCTTCAGGTTCCTTAGATTCCTCAAATGGGCCACCCAAACCTCCTGAAGACCCTCCAAAAACACCCACAGCGACCTCCAGGCCTTCCCCAAAACACCCCAAACCCCTCCAGGACAACTCAGGACTCCCCAAAACCCCCCCAAGTCCACCCCCTCCCTCCCCCTGAGGTCCCGTTTGAGCCGCTCAACATTGCGGACGGGCACCAGCTCATCCAGCCCAAGCACCAACACCTGTGGGTCTGGGATGGACTGGGAGCACAGGGAGCGGGCCTGGGAGGCACTGGGAGGGTGTAGGAGTGGAGTGGGGGGCACTGGGAGAAACTGGGAGGGGACTGGGATGGACTGAGAGGACTGGGAGGGTGATCACAGAGAACTGGGATGGACGGGGAGTAGACTGGGATGAACTGGAAGGCGTGTGGGGGTCCATGGTAGCCACAGGGTGCCTTACTGATCTATACTGGGATGGGTCTAATGACCCCAAGGGAGGGGGTGTGGTCACACAGGTCTACACACTTGGAGGAGTCTAACCATGGCGCCGAAGGCGGAGTCGAGGATTCGGGCGACGCAGAGACAGCCAGGGGACAGGTGGGGAACCCCCAGGGACAGCCAGGGTCAGCCTGGGAACTGCCAGGAACAGACAAGGCACCCCCAGGGACAGCCAGAAGACAGCCAGGGCGCCCCCAGGGACCACCAGGAGACAGCCAGGGCACCTCCAGGGACAGCCAGGGGTCACCCAGGGCACCCCCAGGGTTAGCCAGGGCACTCCCTGGGACACCTAGAGGACAGCCAGGGCACTCCTGGGTACAGCCAGGGCACCCCCAGGGACAGGAGGGCACTCCCAGGGACACCTAGGGATCACCTAGGTTGCCCCCAGGGACAGCCAAGGCACCTCCAGGGACAGGCAGGGGACAGCCAGGGCGCCCCCAGGGACAGCAGGGCATCCACAGCGACACCTACGGGACAGCTACGGAATCTCCAGGGACACCTAGGGGACAGCCAGTGCATACCCAGGGACAGCCAGGGCACCACCCGGGACAGCCAGGGGACAGCCAGGGCCCCCCCAGGGACAGCCAGGGCACTTCCAGGGACACCTTGGGGACAGCCAGGGCACCCCCAGGGACACCTAGGGGACAGCCAGGGCACCCTCATGACCAGCGCGGTGGTTGTGCCCCTGTGCTGGGCACTGCCGAGGCCACACCTCGAGTCCTGTGTCCACCTCGGGACCCCTCTCCCTGGGAGGGACATTGAGCTGCTAGAGCAATAAAGCTGGGCTTCCCCACGTGGGGAAGGTGCCATGAGGACAGGCTGATGGGGCTGGGCGCACTCAGCCTGGAGAAAAGGAGGCTCAGGGTTGTCCTTGTCACTGCCCACAACTCCCTGACAGGAGGGTGCAGCCAGGTGGTGTCAGGCTCTGCTCCCAGGGAACAAGGGACAGCAGCAGTGGACATCAGCTGTGCCCGGGGAGGTTTAGCTTGCATATGAGGAGTAATTTCTTCACAGAAAGGGTGATTAGATATCACCTGCCCAACGAAGTGGAATCCTGGTCCCTGGAGGTGTTCAAGGACTGGACATGACAATCAGTGCCAGGTCTGGTTGGCAAGGTGGTGATTGCTCACAGGTTAGACTCGTTCTCAGAGATCTTCTCTGACCTTCATGATTCTGTGTGCTCAGCAGTGCTGGGGCTGCTGTGAGTGCAGGGTGTGGGTCTGTGTGTGTTCTGTGTGTCAGCACAGGGTCCTGGGGAAGAGGAGATTGGGCTCAGGACTTGGTTTTGGCCCTGGGCTTTCAGTTCTGCCTCAAAACCTCTGTGACAAGCTTCTGAATGAGCCTCCTGAGCACCTCTCCCTGTGCTCTTCTGTCAGATCCAGCCTGATCCAGAGTGTGGATTATGGCCAGGCTGTTTGCTGCCTCTCTGCCTGCGTGTGTGGACTCTGTGGTGTTTTATCCAGCCTGGCTCTGCTTGGGATGCTTGGGCCCATCCAGATCTTTGCACTCAAAGATTTTGGTCTCTCTTCAACAAGTTCAGCCACAAGAATGAGTCATGGTCACTGAGCATCACCCTATTTGCACCAGTTACATCTGACTGGCAGTTGAGATGAGAATCTCTGGAAATGGGCAGTGCTGGTGTCAGCAGGACCTGGAGAGCTGTAAAGGGCACCTGCAGGCCAACCAGCGTCTCTGAGGTTGGATTTAATCTCTGAGCCCTGGATTTAATCCCTGCTTTTGCAGGAGTAACACAGCTGTGAGCAGCACTTGGAGACTTGGAGGAGTCAAGGAGACTTGGAGGCTCCCACTGCCAAGGCAGCAGTGGGAAATGGGATGTGAGGAGTCAGTTCTGCCCTGTGCCTCTTCCCCAGGGCTGGACCAGCCCCACTGGAGCTCTTGTTGTGGACCCCAGCACAGCAGGAGCAGGGTGGAAGCACAGCAGGGCTGTGGCCACCAGGGCACTGAGCTCTGGGTGCCATCGAGGCATCTCGCTAGGTGTCCTCCCATCCCTGCTCTGCACATCCAGGGAACAAAAGCTCTTCAGAGCCCGTGGGCTGATAATCACTCCTTGTTTCAGTGCCGGGGTCCTCCCCCTGTCCCTTGGGGAGCTGAAGAGCAGAGATTTTTCAAAGTCGGACAAAACAAGACACTCTGGAGGCTGGAAAACCCCACGGCTTTGTTTTCTCTTGTGCAAAACGACACTCCAGAGCTGGACAGTTATCACCTGTTCCCAGCGTTTGGGAGTGCTGCAGGGCTGATCCCTGCTTGTCTCTGTGTCCCACCAATCCCTCACTGTTGCTTCCCAGGTGTCCTGCCTGTCCCCAGGAGTCCCTGGCACCCCCACACCCCTTGGGATGGGGAGCTGTGGGGTGCTGCGAGGACTGCACATACTGGCTGGTGTCCCCAGAGTGGTGCAGGCTTGTCCCCAAGCCATGCTGTGGGGTAGATGTGGGGTTTGGCAGGGCCCTGGTGCAGCTTCTCTCATCAGGTGGAGGTGACAGGCTGTGGTGTGATGCCACAGTTTGATGGCAGGGGATGCACTGGGACTCCTGTCAGGGGGACAGCTCGTGCAGGGCAGTGCTGAGGGCTGGGGTGCTGGCACAGCCACGCTGCCAGAGCACCCTGCACCTTCCCTGTGCCAGAAGGGTCCTGTCCCCATGGGGGCTGTGGTCCTGTGAGGGCCCTGTGCCCATGGCTTGGCCGATGCCAGCAGGGCACACTGCCAGTCCAGCTCCTGGTGCTTTCCTCTTGTGTCCATTTTACTCCTTGTAGAGGCAGCCCTGGCCTGCTCAGAACTGCTGGGCTGAGTTTTGGAGCTTGATAATCTCTTCAAAAGACTTCTGTGCTCAGACAATGTGCAAAGGTTGCTCAGAGTCCCAGGAAAGCTGACACCTGCTCCTGTGGCACTGCACTGCCCTGGCCGTGGAGCTGGGATCAGTGTGGGACCGGCTGTCCTGCAGGCACTGCTCTGTCTGCACACGATGCTTTGCTGAACCTCTGGCAGTTGGAGGCTGTGGATGTGGGCAGAGACCCTGGTGAGGGAGAGGGGGAAGAAGTGAAGGTTTGACACCCTGGTGCTGCCAGGGACAGCAGCAGAGCTCAGTGCCAGCAGGGTCAGGCCCTTTGTGGTGGGTGGGGCAGGGGCCTGACTGGCATGTCCCTGCAGTGCCCAGCCAAGGGCACATTTCCTTGGCCCCACACAGGCCCCCAAGGAGCCCTTGGGGCTGGCAAGGGGTCGTGCTGTCCCCAACCTGTGTGTGCTCCTGGCCCTGGGCATGCTGCAAGCAGGAGCTGGGAAGCTGCCAGTGCTGATGATGCTCATTTTTACTGTCTGGGAGTTCCATTAACCTGGAGTTAACTTCATTAACTTCCTTTTAAACCAGCAATTAACGTGGCCATGGCTGTTGTGCTCACAGCTGCAGTCCGTGGTGACTGCGAAGCACCCGCCAGTGCCCAGCCTCGAATAGGGAATGAGAAACTGATTCCCAAAGACTGTGGGCTTTGCTGGGGGGCTGAGCCATCTGGGCTGGTCCCTGGTATGCTGTGAGAGGACATGGGGCTCAGCACCCCCATCCCCAAGATGTGAGGGACCCACTGGAGCCTTGTGCTGGAGGGCAGTGGCAGCCCTGCAGCTGTGAGGGGGTCCCAGAGACTCCCAGTTCAAACTGGGCTGCTGGGAGGACCAAGAGCAGGGCCTGAGTCCTGGTGAAACTGCCTTCAGGGACCCTAGGACCTCAAGTACCTGCAGAGCCATGGGGCAGTGCTATCCTTATGCCTTTTCAAGTGCAATGCCAGAAATAAGCTCTTCACCTTGCTGTGAGCAGTTCCTGAGACCTGGGAGCTTTGGCTTGGGAGGGATGTGTTGGATTTTTACATTTTTTTCTTTATTTTTTTTTAAGATGTGCTGGTTCCTGGAGCTCAGTGGCTCAGGGCTGACTGCAATGTTTGTCTCCAAACAGACACTGAGTGCCCAGACGTGATGTCCTGACTCCAGAGTGGGAGGAATCGGGGACACAGTACTGGTGTGAAATACCTCACAGCTCTCCCCTTGGCTGCATCCTCTCTCAGTTTAAGGTGGGGACAGCAGCAAGACCCTGGGGAAGCTTCGTTTGTCCCATGTAGAGAACAACCCCAGCACCAAACCGGCGTGGGTGCAGCTTGCTTTCTCTCCTCCCTGCCTCAGAGGGCCCTCGGTGGGGCCGGGCGGGCGATGGGGCTGCGAGCTACCAACAGAGCTGCTCTGTGAAACCTGGCCGGGAGCACAGAGGGAGATTGATGTTTGCTCGGGCGCTCAGCCCTCAGCTGCGGGCTCTGCCCACCCCTGCACCAGCTGGGGACAAAAGCCCCGGCCCCGGGTGGCACTGCAGGGCTGGCGTAAGCCTCCCAGGACAGCTGGCAGCTCTGTAAGGTTGGCGCCTGCCCAGCGAGCCGCACTGAAGGGGCCGAGGGGCCAGGCAGGGAGGTTTGCCCTTGGGATGCTGCACATGCTCGGGTGTCTGAGCTCCACTGCTGAGCTGGAACCCCCCGGCCCCACCTCTGCCTCATGGTGGGTCCTGTCCCCTGGCCAAGCCTGGGTGGCTGGAAAGGGGCTGGGGTGACTGTGGGGAGCACCCCACAGAGCTGGGTGGGGAGAGAAAGTGATGAGGTTTGGGGCTGAGGGCTTGCAGGGAGCTCCTGCCCAGCCCTCCTGCCATCTCCCACGTGGGAGTTAAATGTGACAGTCATCAATTATGTCAGAAAAATCACCCGTGGAGAAGTAATGATATCTATATGGGTATAATGGTGGGTCAGGGCTCCTGTCCCCACCGGGCAGCTGTGCCCTTGTCCCCTCCCCACACTGTGAGTGGGAGCTGGCTGCAACGTTCTTGGCAAAGACAAATCCCCAGCACACACCACCGAAAATCCCAGAAAGCTTTATTTGCGTAGGAAGATCGATGCTGTTTAAAAACCCACCACTGCTGGAGGTTGGTGTGGCCACCCAGTGCCTGTGGGTGCTGCTCAGACACTGGTACCTCCCTGTTTGGCACTGCCTCGGGGGCTGGGGGAGCCGAGGGTGCCTCCAAATGGGGCCACCCCAAAAGCAAGTCTGGCCTGGACACGCGGTGGGGCCCCATGGGGAATCCCATGGCAGGGGAGGCATGCACAGTGCTGGCAATGGGATGGAGCTGTCTCAGCCTGTCCTTGTGGGTCCCTCAGTCCCCTCATGGGGTGGCCTGGGGGTCAGGTCTCTGCTTGCCCCATCTGTGAGATGGGTATGTGTGGCTGAACACTCTATGGGGTTCAGAAGGGATGATGGATAGATGATGCTGTTGGTCAGTCCTGTGAGGAAGAGAATGATGAGTGGTGCCTGAGGAGCCAGGGCAGGGATCACAGCAGGGCTTTCTGCCTGGGTCAGGTTTCAGGAGACAGTGCTGGCCTCCTGCCCTGCAGGCTCCATCCTGCTATGGCAGGGGAGTCACCGGAGCACTCACTGTGCCATGGGGACACCACAGCCTTCAAGGAAAGGGGTGAATCCTACTTCCATCCTGCCCTGCCCTGGAAGACTGTGGGCCCTCTCCTGCACCCATGGCTGTGGGGCCTGCTGGGCTGCAACCTCCTCCAGGCTGACTGTGGGCAGAGGGAA
The DNA here is from genome assembly GCF_029207755.1 of Chamaea fasciata. NCBI lineage: Eukaryota > Metazoa > Chordata > Aves > Passeriformes > Sylviidae > Chamaea > Chamaea fasciata. The sequence goes on from NW_027094107.1 coordinate 136,222, forward strand.
AGGAGAGCATCACCACACTTCTCTCTGGAGGACTTAAACACCACCTGCTACTTTTATTTCCTGCAAAGCATGGAGGGTATCCAGGTCTGGAGGGCTGGAAGCCTTGCTGAGCTTGTCCTGTCAGGGTTCCAGCTGCTCTCCTCTCCAGTGGAGGAGTATTATGGATGAACCTGCCCAGGGGATGCTGCACCTGGGTGCTGGGCTGGGAAATGGGACAATTTTCACCTCCATCTCTCTTCTTGCATCGTGGTGCTGTGGGAATGCAGCAATCTGGGGATGCCACCACTCACTCTGCTCCTCCATAAAGATTGGTCAAGCTTTCCCCACTGCTTCCATCCCAAAAAAATCTCCCTTGAATGATGGGCTGTGGGCCCCACGCTGCTGATAATGCAGTGCCAAGTGACTCCCATCTGCAACTGCAGTGGCCATCTGTGCCCCTTCAGTAGGATTGAGCTTGCCTGCTGCTGCCTCAGGGCTGCCATTTCCTTGGAGCAAACAGAGCCTCCTGCGCACTGTCCCAGCCTGCAGCCTGGGCATCACGGGCAGTTCTGAGCTCTGCAGGGAGGGCAGCATGCCCAGCCTGCTGCTTTGCTGTGTGTTGGAGCTGGCTGGGGCAGAGGGGCCCTGTTCATTGCTGGGCAGGGGGCTATGGGGCCAGAGCCAGCACCCTGTACAGTCCAGGTGCAGGGAGGGGTGCTGCCTGCTCTTCCTGTAACCAAGCTCCAGGCCAGAGGAGAGGACTGTGACCTAATCCTTGGCTGCTCAGGGCCCACAGCTCAGTGATGCAGGCTGGAGAAGCAGCAGCCTAACATGGTAGGTTTGGAGAGGAGATTCTTCTGGAAGGTGATGTTTTCTGACCACTGGCTGTGCCAAAGCACCCGGGGCTCTCCTGTGCTCCTGGATAGCCAGGGCTTCCCCCAGAAGCAGCACAGCATTCCTGGGGAGCAGTTGTTCCCTGTGCCCTGACAGCAGATCCCGGGGTACCTGGGGGTGACACCATGCAGGAAACAGGAGAGGTCCCTCTCTCCAGCTGACCATGGGGATCTGTGATTGTTGATCCCCCCATTTTGTGCCACAGAATCCAGTGGGGCACGGAGGCTGCCACGTGTCCAGGCTCTGAGGCCCAGCCCAGCTGTGCCAGCGCTCCGGGCACAGAGGGAAATATAGTTCTGGCTGAGCTCGTGGCACCTGGGCACGCTGTGGGGGTCACACCAAGAGAGGCAGTCACACTTTCCCAGCCTCAGGGCACCATGTGGATGTCCTCTGAGCGCAGCACTTTGTACACGACCCAGTAGAAGATATTGAAGACCAGGAAGGTGAAGGGGAAGACGGCTCTGGAGACGGTGTCGATGCGTTTGGCGCGGTCGATGTAGCGCCTGCGGAGGCTCTCCCCTTCCCGCAGCACGGCGCTGGCCGGCGGGGGGCTGTACACGCCGGCACCCTCCACGGCCCCCTCCTTGGGCTGCAGGCACTGCCCCAGCCCGTAGCCTCGCAGGTAGAAGCGGCTCTCACGGCTGAGCTCTTCCTCCTGGTGAGGGGAGAGGCCGTCAGGCAGGGCACCCGCGGGTGCTGGCGCTGCAGGGCTGCGGCTGCACGTCCTACACACCCCGCGGTGCCAGGTGCCACCCCTGTGCCGGGCTGGGCACTGTGTCAGAGAGCCCCAGCCGTGCAGGCAGGAGCACCTGCCCCTGCCCCTGCCTTCTCGTCCAGCGTGTGTTTCAGGGCGCATCCAAAGGCAACCCGACCCTGGCAGCCCAACACACATGCCCCCAGCCTCCTCCCCGCTCCAGCTCCGGGGCTTGGGAAGCCTGACTCTGGCAGCCAGAGGGATGGGAGGTGAACTGGTGGAAGGGGGCACGTAGGGGTGCAGGGTGCATTTGGTGCAGGGAGCTGAGGTGTGCAGGCACTGCTGTGGCTGTGCTGTGTTTGCTGTGCGGTGGAAGTGTGACTGCAATGGTGAATTAGAGGGGACGGGCAGCTTGCTGGGGCAGAGCAGGGCAGGGATGCAGGAACCTGGCTACCACCAGGGCTTGCAGGGCAGCCCAGTCCCTCCAAAGAACCCAGGCCCTCATTTCTCCCCATGCCTGCTTGGCAGAGACTGCCTGGCACAGCAGAGGACGGAGGCTGAGAGAGCTGGACTCCCTGCTGGTCTCTGTGCCCTTGCTCACCCTCTCTCCCCTTGCTGGCAGAGGGCTGCAGAGAGGGCAATGTGCCCATGGAGTTGCATGTTCATGATCAAGGCTGCAAAGCTGCCGTGGGAGTCTCTGGCCGCAGCCCACTGCCATTGTTCAGGGCACTGATTGGGTGCCTCAGGGCCTGGCCAGCAGTGCCTGCCCTCCTCCCCATCGACAGCTGTGCGCTGTTAGCCACTTGCCTTGTCCTGCTCTTTTGGCCTTGGAGAGGGTTATGTGTGCAAAGATTTGATGAGGGATGGGCACGTGCAAGCACAGGCTGCACATCTGGCTTTCTGCTGAGCCCGTGCACTCATCTGGTCTGTGGCTCAGCTCAGCTGTCCTCTGCCTTTGCTGGTGCTGTATCTGGCTGTGGTGGGTCCCTTCCAGGGCCTGCTGCAGGTCAGTGCCTCACTTTGTGTCCAGGTGCTGTTTGGGATCCCAAACACCATCCCTGGCCGGCACTGCCCTGCAGGACACAGAGGCTGCTTGCTGAGGTCAGCCCCTGCAGGCGCTCGGCTGGCACAGGGGCTCTCATGCAGAGAGTTTGTACCCTGGCGTCTTTATTTAACTCAGCAATCCACAGGCTAAGCAAGATTTCAAAGTGGGAAGAGTAGCAGTGGCTCAGATTGCTGAGGTTAGTTGTCATTTCAGTACAGTTTTATTTCCCTGCCTCAGGCTGAGTGCCTGCAGCGACTCTGGGCGGGGGGAGCTGGGGTGCTCTCTGTGTCCTGGGGACCAGCAGCTACTCCCCCAGCCCGGGGAGTCAGCAGGCCTAGCCTGCTCCTGAGCCTGCATTTGGGTGGTCTGTGGAAGCGATTTGCCCTCAGGCTGTGAAACCTGGGCTTGGCTGTCTCAGGCACAGGAGCTGTGTGTAGCAGGGCTCTGCTCCCATCTCTGACTGAGCAGCACCCCGGGGTGCTCCTGGTGCATCCAGTGCACCCCAGGGTGGCTCTCCAGCCTCCACCTCGGGGCAGCTGCACTTTGGTCTGTTCTAAGCCAGAAGATGGTCCTTGGGTTGGACAGAGCCTCCCTCTCCCTGCCCTGGCTGCATGGGTGTTGATCTCCTGGAGTCATCTGTGAAAGGCAGGGTGCAAAGATGCCTCTCCTGGCATCCAAGGGCTGATGGTGGTGTAGAGGAGGTGAGGGTGGCCAGGCCTGATCTCCTCCTTGGAGCTGTGGTTGACCCCCTGCATCTCCCCAACATCTTGGGAGCTTGCCCTGCCCCACACTTCTCCCTGTGCCTCAAGCTGCAAAGTGCCCATGCGCCCTGAGCAGGTGTCCATGCTGGAGTGACTGCAGGCAGCGGGGAGTGCCTTGAACCTGCCTGCAGGCAGAGCTCTCACCCTGCCAAAGGTGTGGGCATAGCTGGGGAGCTGGGCAGCAAGCCCAGGAGCAGCCATCAGACACCTTCAGCATCACTCACCCTTATCAAAGGGGACTGTGCCGCTGCTGGTGCAGAAGGGGACCCCAAGGCACGGAGTGGGGGTGTCTACAGGGCAGCCTGCTCCATTCCCATCCCTCTCTCAAAACTTTTGAGCCCAGGAATTGGCAGCCACATCCTAGGGGCACATCCTCTGTGCAAATCACTGGCCCTCCTCTTCCACAGGCCCTTGCTGAGCCCCCGGGGCTGGCTCCTTTAGGGGGGGGGGGGGTGAGGCTGGCTGGGGAAGCACGGGGGGCTGCCGGAGGGTCGTGCTTTACCCGGGAGCTGGAGAGCTGCGAGAGCGTCGCGTAGGTGTGCTCGCTGCTGTGCCGGCTGCTCAGCTGCCGCAGGGACTCCAGGCTGGCCGTGCCGCTGCTCAGGCCCTTTTGGCATCCAGCAGTGTGCACCAAACAGAAACAGGACAGCGGGTGGTGACCGAGGGCTCTATCCTGGCCCCGGGGCAGCCGCTCTGGGTGCCGGCATGGGGATGCTGGGGAGACAGGGGCTCTGTGTGGGGGGAAAAAGCCACCCCCAGTGTGCCCTGGCACCGGGGTCTGTCTTCAGCACATGCCAAAGGGATTTGGTTGGACGCTGTGAGCCTTAGTGGTGTGTGTGTTTGTACTCATGTCTTCCGTGGAGATCTGGTGCCTCACAGAGTGTTTACGGCAAGGAAATGAGACTGGGGCAGCCACATGCCTACCCCAAGCTTCTTGCAGGCCTGATGCCTGTGTTGATGGGCTGACAGAGGGGAGGACTGTTTCTATAAGTGAGGGATCCTGCCTCTCCAGATCCTGCTGCGCTCCCATCTGCAGCCCAGACCTATCCCTGGGTGCCACCAGGTCCCTGACACAGCAGTGTGTCCCTGTCACAGCTACAGCACAGCAAGGAGCCCAGGTTTGGGGCTGCAGGTAAGGGGAAAGGCTGCTTCCCCCCCATCCTCACTGTTTATTTTTCTGCACTTTTAGAGGAAGCAGAGGCTGAGGATGTCCCAGAAGGAGAAGGACAGCACCCTAAGCAGGGCCTGAAGCACCCATGGGTGCTGTGGGCTGTGCTGCAGTGCCCGTGGGTCCCCGGGGTGCCGGAGGAGCCATCTGGGGCAATGGAACACAGCCCTGCTCTGGGGGCTGCTGACAAACTGTCCCTGCAGCCCTGGGGTGTCCCCTCAGGGGCTGAGGACGAGCAGATGTCACGAGAGAGGGGGGGACTCACCATCCTCTGGCGTCGCTGGCGGCGGCGCAGGCGCATGAACTCCTTGTGCTGGCGGGACACAAAGTTGACGGCGGCGTACTCCAGCAGGGCGGCGAAGACAAAGAGCAGGCACACGGCCATCCAGATGTCAATGGCCTTCACATAGGACACCTGCCGGGGTGACAGGGGGCTCAGGGACCCACTGCCCCCCACCTTGCTCATCGCCCCTCACTGCCAGCTCTATCCCGCTGCCAAGAAGCACGGGAGCCCTCTCAGCCTGGGCACACGGGCTAGAGCAGCCGGTGTTTCCCCTCAGCACATGCAGTGCCCCAGCTGATGAGGCTCCAAAGCCAAGCCATTCCCAGGAAAAGGCTGTCTCTGGGGCACTGTGGGCAGCCCAGCCTGCAGCCAGCACTGACCTTGGGCAGGGAGGCCCGGGAGCCGGCGCTCTGCGTGGTCATGGTGAGCACCGTGGTGATGCCCAAGCCCACCCGGGCAGGCGCCGCATCCATGTTGATCCAGAAGGAGACCCAGGAGAGGATGACAATGAGTAGGCTGGGGATGTACATCTGGATCAGATAGTAACCCATCTGCCTCTCCAGGTGGAACTTCACCTCGATGCAGGTGAACTTGCCTGTAGGGAAGGACGGCCCCAGTGGATGAGAGGGACCCCTGGGCCGTGGCGAGGGGGTGGCAGCAGGTCCCTGGGGTGCTCACCTGTGTTGTAGTACTTGGTGCAATAGCCCAGGTCCTTCTCATCCCTGAGGATGAACTGTGGGAGTGTCAAGCCCTCGGCCACCTGCACGGCCTCCTGCTCCTCCAGCCACTCGAAGATGAGATCGTTCATAGTGTAGCCAACTGGAGGGGATGTAGGGAGCCATGGCGTGGGGATGTGTACCCTGTTCAACCCCACCCTGAACAACGGCTTTTTCCTGCTTATGTCCCTCAGAAAAAGTGAGCTGCCAGCTTTTGGGATGGCATGGAATGGGAGGGGATGGGATGGGAAGAGGGAAATGAAGCACAGCTTGAACCCCCCGAGGTACTCACAACTCTCCAGCTGCATGGTGCACGTCTGGATGTCCATGGGGAAGTTCTTGAGGTCCATGGGGCAGGACAAGATCAGTGTCAGCCTGGAGGAGGCAGAAGAAAGGAGGGAGTTGTTGGAGCTGGGGCAGCCAGTGGGGAAAAGTTGCCACACGGGAGGCAAGAGGAAAGCTTTGCCTCCCCACTCAGGCACTGCACCAGAGGGGAAGGCTCTACCTAATGCTGTAGAGCACATTGCCGTTCTTGAAGATGCGCAGCAGCTTGTTGTCAGTGGTGACCTCGTGGAAATTGGCCCCTTTCTCGTTGGCAAAGAACAAGTCTGGCTTCCAGATGGAGTCGAGCATGGAGGGGTCGAGGTCGAGGGAGTCATCGGGGTACTCGCGGTATGCCAGGCGGGGGTCGTTCCACTGCTGCCGCAGGAACACGTTCACACGGTAGTCCTGCCAAAGAGAGCACCACCTCAGCTCTGAGCACCCCCTGGGGCCCGGGGAAGAGGAGGAGGAGGAGGAGGAGGAGGAAGGGATGGAGGAGGAGGTGGAAAGGGCTGTCTCCATTGAGGCTCAGCGCTGCTGTTGCTGCGTGCCTGCCACTAATGAAGCACGGAGCAGGGGCAGCTCAGGGGCCTTCCCATGCTGCTGGCAGCCAGGGGAAATTCAAATTCAAATCCAAGGCCACAGCAGCTGAGAGAAGGACGAGGAGGTGGAAGACCAGTAACTGCTGCCTGCAGCATTTGGCACATGGCTCTGTGGGCCTGTTGATAGTATTAAGGCTTTTGCAGAAGCACAAATAGGAAAGTTTTAGCCTTGGGACTTCCTCTGAGGTGTTCCTCATGCATCCAAGGAGATTCAGGATGGCAGGGGGCTACATCCAGCTGCCCCGCTTTGACCCTTTGGGGGGGGGGGGGGGGGGGGCGTATTTCTTCCAGCTCAGGCACAGGGGATGTGACCCACACAGCCAAGCTTGTGTTAGCTGACCCCAGAACAGCCACAGCCATGTGCTAGGGCTTTGCATGTCCCCACCGTGGTGCCAGGGATGGCTCCGGAGAAGGGGTCACAGGAGCCCCTGGAAGCACAGCCATGGACACTGGGACCCACACACTCCCCAGCCCCGAGGCACTGCGAGAGGAGAGGAGAGCCCATCACACCAGCAAAACACTCACCATGGTGGTCTCGGTGACAGAGCCGAAGCTGTTGATGAAGATGTTGCAGGTCACGTTGACGGGTGGACCTGGAAAACAGCGTGAAGCCTCCTCTTGCTGCCAGCTGCTGAGCCCCGTACGCTCCACGGGCACACATGGGGACGGCCCCGGCACACACCGTGTGGCTGAGCACACACAGGGAGGGTCCCCTGCCTGCTGGGGCCCCCCCCGGGCTGGGGATGCACCCCAGAACACCCCGCAGGCACCACAGACCCCCAAGGTGTGGGGGTGAATGAACCCCAGCACGCCCTGCAGACCCCTGGGGTGTTGGGGTGAACCCTCACACGCCCTGCAGGCACCATAAACCCCCGGGGTGTGGGGATGAATCCCAGCACACCCTGCAGGCACCACAGACCCCTAGAGTGTGGGGATGAACCCCAGCACACCCTGCAGGCACCACAGACCCCCGGGGTGTTGGGGTGAACTCCCACACACCCTGCAGACCCCCACGCTGTCAGGCACAGTGAGCACAAAGTGCTGGCAGGAGCAGCACTCCAGGAGGTTGTGGGGACAGAGGGATGTGGGTCACGGTCCTGCCCCAAAGCCCCTGGGTTTGGGCAGCCATAAGCATGGATCTGCCAGGTTTGGAGCCCTCACATCTTCCCTCTTACCTTTGAAGTTGGGTCGAATGCGGGCATCATACCCTGAGGTTCGTCCCATGAGCTTGTCCAGGAAATCAGAGGGGGACATGGGCTTGGGTGAGCTTCGGGAACCAGCTTTAATCTCCTCCCGCCCTGAGACCAGCCTGCAGGGCAGAGGAGGCAGGTCAGCTGCTGCCTGCTGGCCCCAGGGGTCTGCAGGCACATTTTGGCACCCCGTGGGGACACTCAGCTGCCAGGGCAGGCGGCCGTGCCTGTGCTGCATCCACTCCAGCGCCCAGTCAGCACGTCGGGGGAATCCCTTCCTCCCGCTGGGATCCTGGTGGCTTTTCCCCTCACCTACAACAGCCTGAGTGCCACATGCCCACATTTTGCCTGTCCCTGCTCCACCACGTCCCTTGGCATGGGGTTGGGGGCCAGTGCCTCCTGGCTCCAGGGCTGTAGTAGGGACAGGGCACAGCCAGAGCTGGGGGAGGAAAGCAGGGAAGCTCCTTCTCAGGTTCCACCTACAGCTCCACCTTGAGTTGCTGAGCAAAAAATCACACACTGCCTGTCGTGGCTTGGGGGGCTGGGGGACACAACAGCCCTGCCTGAGTGAGAAGGTGACCAGAGCACAGCTGGCTCCTGACACCTTGCCAGGGGCCAAGGAGATGTGTCAGGAGAGGGGCAGCAAAGCCCACCTCCACACCAGCCATGGCGATGAACTCTCCCACACAGCGCTCTGAATGATGATGGAGATTTATTTAAACTGACTCTGGAGGGGATATTTTTGTGAATGCATCTTAGCCTGCCAGCTTGTCTCCTCCTGTCAGTCTCTAATGATAATTTCAAGGAACAATGCAAGAGATGTTCACTCACCACATTGCCAGGCATGTGGCTGGGATGGAGAGGAATTAGCCAGAGATCTCTGGACACAAAAGGAGCTTTGAGCATGCTGCTGGTGCTGCTGCATGCTGCCTTATAACTCCACCAGGTCTGTGCCCAGGTGGATCTCCCTCCTGCTTGGAGCTACAACCCCATCATTACAAGAAGAGGATGATGCTGGGAACCCTGTGGTCCTTCTTCCTACCTCTTTTCAAGGGGGTGAAATTCATCCTAGAGGGTTTATGTGCACCCTTAACAGCTAGAAATGGCCACAACCAAAATGTTCCAGTGGGGCAGGTTTTCCTTTAATTGGAGGAGGGCTGCAGAGGGTACCTGAGATTCATCCTGATCAAGAGGAAAAGGCTGGGAGAAATTCCCTGCCAGGAGCTGCACGAGCAAGGTGTGGTGCCTTTGGGAGGAGGGCTGCAAGAGGCCAGGCTAACAAGGAGTTAAGTGAGGCTTCTGCCTACCACAAAGCTGTGAACCATGTCCTCCCCAGCAGGAGAGGACAGTGAGGGTTCTCCCCTGAAGCACGTGGGAGGGAGGCTCCCGGGCTCCCTTGGCAGGTAGCTCCTTGAAGAGGCTCAGATAACTGAGCCACAGCAGATCTGCAGCCCCAGTGATGCTCAGACCAGCGTGGGGGATGCCAAAATGCCCAGGGTGCAGCCACTTCCCACAACATCCCTGGCAGGGCCGTGCTGGAACGCAGCCCTTGGGCACAGCCCCTGCCTGCAGCTCCCCACCTGAGGCACTGCCTGCCCTGGGCTGGGCACTGCAAGACCCTGGGGCTCAGCACCTCTGTGGAGCCAGTGGATGGCAGGGCTGGAAAATGCTGATTGCCTAAAAACGCTGCCCTGAGACAAGCAGTTTCTGCACGTGAAGCAATTCTGGTTTACCCCTCCCTGCCATAAATGTTGCAAATCCCCCCATGCTGCTCCAGCCGTACTGGTCGAGGGGTTCATACTCAGCCCAGGGGTCCTGTAGCCCCCAACCTCTCCTTTCCTGACTCACTCTCCACTGCATCCCACCTTGTCCCAGATAACACCCAAGGTGGACAGAGATGGAAAAAGGGAGCTGTGGGCTTCAGATTTTCCACCCAAGTGGGCCAAGAGCTGTTCCTGCACCCATGGGACCTGCGACATCCACCCACTGTCCCAAGTGACCCAGGGTCTGGGTCAGGGACTGTCCTGGGCTCTCCTCTCCCCAAACACCATGAGCCAGGCGAGGATCTGGACATCTCAGGGGCTTTGCAGCACCAGAGAAGGAGCTGTCTGGGCTATCACCTGGCTCAGCCTGCCCTTTCTCCCATGGTGATAAGGCTCAGGACCAGGGGAACTCTCGGGGGCTGCTGGGGACAGGCAGGGTCTGGCTCAGTGAGGTGGAGAACGGGAAGAGGAAGGTCTGCCGGGTCCCCCGCGGTGCTGGGTCAGGGTCCTGGGGAATGGGGAGCGAGGCCAGATTTGCCGGAGGTCCAGATAGGAGCTGGGAGCGTTCTGTCTGGGGCATCAGGCCCCGGAGGCAGGTCCGGACTGGGGGTCGGGATAAGGGTTCCGGGGCTCGTTCGGGTCTGAGAGGGAATGCCCAGGTCCCGCAGGAGGCATCTGTCTCCGGGGGGGGGGGGGGGGGGGGGGGGTGGAGGGGTGTGATAGCCGGGTACCGGAGGGGAATCGCGCTCCCGGGGGATGGGGTCCGGCTGCCGGGGGAGCGGCTCGGAGAGCGGCGGTCGCGCAGCCCCGCGCAGCCCCGCGCACCCGCGCCGTGCGCTCACCTGAGCGGGCCGCGCCGGGGCAGGAGGCAGCCGAGGAGGAGGAGGAGGAGGAAGGCGAGGGCACCGGCCCGGAGCGCGCCCATCCCGCCGCAGCCCGCAGCCCCGCCGCCCCGGGCGCACGGGCATGACCCGGCCGGCGGCAGCGGCGGCGTCCCCGCTCCCGCTCCCGCCGCACCGGGGCCGCTGCCGCCGCCGCTGCCGCCGCCCCCCGCCCGCTGCCGCTCCTCATAGTCCGGTCGCCCGCCGCGGGGTGGGCGCCGGCCGGCTGCGGGCCCGGGGAGCCGGGCGGAGCTTCGCCCGCCGCGGCGGAGGGGAGGCGGGCACGGCGGTGGGGGGCTCCCGGCCCCGTGCCCGCCTCCTCCCCGTCCCTTCGGGGCCCTCTGCCGCCCAAGCCGGGCTGTCCCGGAGCCCGTGGCCCCCCTGGGGGCTCCTCGGCGCGGGGAGGGAGCGGCCCCTGCGGGGTTTGGGAGGGTCTCGGGGCGCGCCGGGGTCGGGGCTGGAGGGGTCGAGGGATGCTCCGGGGTTGGGGAATGTGGCAGCGCTGGTGGCTGTGCGAGGGATGCTCGGAGGACCAGAACCGTACCGGGATCGGGGGATATGCGGGGATCGAGGGCTGAGGGATGTCCCAGAGCAACCGCCCGTCGGATGGGGGGGAGCGGCTGGGGAAAACTGGGCTCCTGAATCCTTCAGCCCGGCCTTGGGACCGCAGCTCAGGTCCCTCCTGCTGGGACCCCTGCTCTTGCCTTTCCCAGAGGCTCAGCGGGTGCACGAGAGTGTCCTGGGTGAGCTCCTTGGAGAACACAAGATGGACAGTCATGTCTGCGTGATGCGGGAGCTGCGGCGGCTGCCGGGGAGAGGGAAACCAAGGCAGAGGGACGGGAGCTGCCTGTTAACCAGAGGCAGGGCAGGGACTCGGCTGCCTGTGCCCTGTCCCCTGAGGCCACCCCGCCAAGCCGCAGAGTCGCCTCTGGTCCGAGGCAATCTGTGATTAATTTGCAAGGAAGTAAATAGTATTTTAAAAAGATAAAAGTGCAGAATAAATGATTCCTGGCAGATATGTCAGTCAGGTTTCTGTTCACTCTGCTGTGGCTGGCTCATCTCATTTGTTTGTATTAATTGCAGTCTGGTAATAGCTGGGAGCTGCTCTACAAAGCCTTTGCTGCAGGGCTCCACAGAGGAAGATCCCAGGGGAGAAGGAGAGCACGGTGCCCCCTGTGCCTGCTCTCCCCAGGGCCAGCGAGGGGCTGCACGGGGCTTTGAGAGCTCCCCGATGGATTTGCTGTGGGTAGGCGGTGTGAGTGAGGGCTGGCTGTGCGGGGCTGAGCCCGGGTTGCCCGGTCCAGCCCAGGGCACAGGGGGATGGAGGCGGTAGCCAGCGGGCACTCGGCTCGAGGCAGCGTGCAGGACTCCTCAACTCCACACATCGGCTCTCCCAGCACCAGGAGGTGGGAGAAGTCTCCTCTGATTACCGTTGCCATTAATGTTTACAGCGCCGCGGTGCTGGGAGGCGCAAGGCACAGCGTGGAGCCCCAGGGAGCCGAGCAAACGCACTCTGTGTGACAGCTCCTCTTCCAGACACTGTCCGAGCTAAGCCGACCTGACACTGCCGGGAGGAGGGGAGCCAGTGCATCCTCTCTGCTCTCTGGGGAAACTGAGGCACTGGCATGGTGTCCCTGCATCAGCTGAGGGGCCTGAGGACGGTCCGAGCAGCTGTGGGGCCATCGTGGGAGCATGGGAGCTCAAGATAACCAGCTACAAGCCATGAGTGCACAAGCCGTGGTCAGCAGGGCGCCGGCACCGAGCGAACGAGGCTCTTGGAGAGGCTGGTGAAGCCAACGTGGCTCCCTGATGGGCAGCACCGTGGGGGATTTTGCAGTCACAGCCCTCCTGCCATCCACCAGCTCAGCAGGCAGCCAGCACTGTGAGGAGTGAAGCGGGGCTGAAAATAAGCTCTGAGGAAATGAAGGCAGCGAGCATCCCACCAGGAGAGCGAAGGCAGTGCTGGTTTGCTGCTGGCTGGGTCGGGGCATGGAGCAGGAGCTGCACGAGCAGAGCCCCAGCAGTGCCCAGGGGATCCCAGGGATGGTGGTGCATCCTGACCAGGGGATTTTGGGGAGTGACAAGGACAGGCTTATCCCCCACGTCCCTCAAATCAAAGCATAAGGTGGTTTTTCTGTAAACTAAGATTCCAGCCAGCAGGCAGCTGTCAGCATTGGGCTCCTAGAGACAGGCATCCATCACCAGGTTGGCCCGTGGCTGCTCATCCCAGAGGCAGCAAGACTGGACAGGGGGCAAGGGGCAAAGGCCACACTCTGATCCAGTGGCTGCCAGCCTGGTGCAGCCCCCAGGGGGATCCCCATGTCCCTGCCCCAAAGCTGTCCCTGTCACCGTGCCAGGCTCTGCTAATAGGAGACATGCAGGCATCAGATACTGGGTTTGCTCAGATGGGGAGAAAAGTGGGATAAGCTTTTTTCCCTTTCCCTCCACTATCTCTCAGTTCACATCAAACTGCTTCTTTGAGGCCAGACACTTACCTGCCTCAAATCTACCTGGCTCCAGAGCCTGGAGAAGGGCTGTGCCAATCCACACTGCCTGTACCCCAACCCCTCTCTGCTGCTCAGCCTCGCATCTGTAGATTTAATCTACATGCCACATCTATAGATTTAATCCTGTCTGATAAATGAAACCCTGAAGTGTATTTGCAGACAACACCATTACAGGGTGGGGGTGATTCAACCCCTTGAAAAGAGGTTTGGACTTTTTTTCTAGAGAAAAGGTTCAGGTGCTTAAGATCAGTTTCAGGATCAAGACCAGATTTGTGCTATTTGTGTTGAGGGAGAGAAAGGACACCAGGCAAAGGAGTGCACTTTGCTCTTCATGTAGGACCACAAAGTCGTCCTGCTGCTTCCCACTCATCCTTGGTCTGTCCTTTGGAGTGACCACAGATTTGCCTTTGCCCTGGAGCCAGGAAGACCTGAAGCAGGAGGGACAGAAGCTTCAGGTGGGCACAGATTTGTGGTGGGCTTTGAGCAACCTGCTTCAGCACCCCTCCAGCAGGTTTGGAGGGTCAGATTCTCTGCGGAGGGCTTGGCAGCAGCTTAGAGGCAGCTCCTGGTTTGGGGGCATTGCTTGCTCTGCATCTTTCAGCCCCAGGCCCAGTGAAGGGTTGGCACATGGGCCAGGACAGGATGACCACTCTGCAATTCATCAGGCACAGAGTCTGATGCCCTGGGAGTCTGTGCTTGTTGTCCTTAGACAGCACCACATCACAGGCACTTCCATCCTGTCTCCTAACTCTCTCCTGACTTCCCCTTCCTTCCCCTCTCCCAAGGCTCCCAGCCAGCTCAGACGGCTCTGGACATCCTCCTGTGCCTTTTTTTTTTCCCAGGATTGGGATTTTCTTTTGCAGAAACCAAGGTGTGAAATAGAGCTGCTGTGTGCAGAGGGCTCTGCCAGCCAGTGTGCAAGGGCTGCTGTGCACTTCTCTGGATCAACTGCTTAAATGCTTAATGAGCCCTGGGGAGTAATCTTTCACTGTGAAAGATTCAAGTTCTCTGTTGCCTTCAGTTTAGGGTCATGTCAGCTCTCCTTTCCCCTTTTCAATCCTCTGACCAGTGAAAATAAGGGAGAGCAGGCACAGCCTCATCATTGTTTCTAAGGGAAGCAGCAAAACAAAGAGGAAAACCCCCCGTGCCTGCACTGCGGGAGAGAACATCCCCTCCACCCTGGGGGGACACAGAGGCAGGCTCCCGCAGAGCAAACATTTTGAGGCATTTAATGGGGTGTGAAATGAATGCTGGAGAAAACCTATTCTCGGGGTGGCTGTGCAGTGCTGCCAGCCCGGGGCTCTCCGTGGCTGCCCAGCCTGAGCCCAGTCTGGATGATGTGTTGTCACGTACTGTCACTGTTCTCCCAGTGTCCTGCTGGTCCCTGCCTTTCCCTGGAGAAGCTGTGTAATAGGCTGTGGGTGCTTTCCTTTCCCAGCAGGAGCAAAAATCATCTCATTGCAATGAATAGCAAAGGGATCAGTAACTGGAGTGGTGCTTTGGTGGAGGGACTGTGCCCCAGTGGCACCAGAGCATGGGGAGAGAACCCAAACATACCCCCATTCCTTAGCAGGGCACTGGGTTCAGGTGTGAACTCCAGAAGGACAGGGCAGGATGGCCCTTTCTGTGGCCTGGAAGGTCACAGGGGATATTTGGAGCCGCTCCCAAAGGAAGGTGGCACCATGGTGAAGGAGGAGGGGACAGGTGGCACTGGGGACCCCAGTGGGGGCTTGGTGTTTATGCAGCAGTGCCAGCAGGACCCAGAAGGGCAGGGTGACCCAGAGAGGATTGCAAGGTGAGCTGAGACATTGGTCCCAACTCCAGCAAATGTTGCTCTATGATTCTGTGGCACTTTTCCAGGCTAAAAATACCCCTGATGCTGGTGCTGGGGGTGGGCTCTGCGTGCAGTGGCTGTGAAGGGACACTCTGTGCTGCAGGGCTGGCCAAGGGCAGCTGGACCATCCAGCTGGGGTGGCCCTGCCAGCAGCCATGGGGCTGCCCCTCCTGCTCCATGAGCAGCCAGGCGCAGAGGTCACCTCTCCTCTCGCTCCAGATGACCTGGCACCTCTCTCCAAGGCTGTGCCAGATGCAGCTGCTCATCCATCAGTCCCCAAAATACTCTGTGGGGACAGAGCATCCTCAGCGAGAACACTGAGCTGTGTTTCAGCCCAGCACTGGGGTCTTTGCTGATCCCAGGGGGTCACTTAGGCTCATCTGGGAGCTCCTCAGGGATGTTGCAACAGGGCTCATTTTCCTAATGAGGTGCAGTGAGGCCTGAGGACTCGGCCCATCACTGTGGTTGTGGGGCTGATGCCTTGGGAAGGCTGGCCTGAAACAGGGACTGGACAGAGCTAGAGAATAAAGCAGGTATTTATTGAGAGGCCCCCAGGATACACCCTGGACAGGACAAGAGCCTGGCCAGGGCTACATCCAAGGTGGACACAAAATGGTCACAAAATGGACAAACGGTCACGAGGTCTCACACTTTGATAAGTTTTGGTCCATTTGCATGTTGGGGTTTAATTGTCCAATTCCAGCTTCAGGTTTTGAGGTCTCACCCTTCTTGTTTTCTCTCCTCAGCCCACCCTTGTTTGTGCTGTTGGGCTGGAAGTTGTCCCTGGTCTTCAGCCGGAAAAGGATTTGTTTTGTGTCCCTGCTCTGTGCAGAGTTGAGTGACACTGAATGTGAGCTCAGAACTGCACCCCTGGGCAGCACAGAATCTGAAATACATGAAAACTAAAGCTTAAGGCAGCAGGGCTGCTGCACGTGCTAAGGAAATGTGCCCCCAGACCCTTCATACGGCTGTGGGGGCACATCACTGGGCTGAGAGGTCACTTAACTGTCCCTGTGTGTCCGAGCTGCTGGGGGGTTGGGTTTGGGACACAGGAGTGGGTGGCTGGAGGGGACAGAGCTGCTGAGCCTCTCTGAGGCTTGGATGCAATCCCAGCCTGGCAGGATCCAGCTGGGACAGCCTCATCCCACTTCACTGCCCTCCTGGCCATGGGGAGCAGCTTAGGGCTGCTCCTCACTCAGAGCATCCTGGAGCCCCTGAGCACCTTCCCTGCAGGCTGGGAGGTCTTTCAGCTGCTGTTCTGAAAGCCATCAAAGAAATGAGAGTCCAGTGCTTGTTCTTCAAAACCACCCCCTCACCAACAGGTCCTTATCCTCATCTGTCAAACATATTTCTGATGTTTTATGGCAGGTTCTCAAGGAAATATTTTGTGCACATCCCACCCATCACATCCAACCAAGTGACTGCCACTCTGGCCTGAAGACATGGACTGGATGGTCCCAATTTTCCTTTGGCTGCAGACCCTGTGTCTCCTGCTCTGCCCTGGCTGGACTCTGTGGGTTGCGTTTGCAGATAGAGCAAGTGAGGAGGGAACTGCAGACAGAGGGAAGGCTGGAGCAGTGGCACTGCCTGATCCTGTGACCTTGGCAAGCCAGCGGGATGAACAGGGAGATTTAATTTAGATAAGTGTCAAGCAAGACTCTTGGGGATAGCAGCAAAGCCTGGCACAGATTCCAAAACCCTCAGAGGACACCTCGTCTCCCCAGGGTGCTGGCCTGACCCCTGCTCTGGTTGTCTCCAGCATTTCCAATGACTCTGGAGAAAATCTACTGGGCTTTGACACTGCAAGGCCCCTCAGCCCTTACCCCCTGCCTTCCCCTCACCCACTGCAGCTCTTTGCCCAGCCTGGGCATGGCAGGGGAGGAGCTGCTGCACCAAATCAATCCCTCAGCAGGTGCTGGGCTGAGGGGAGGCAGTGGGGGACTGGGGACAGGGTCCGCGTGGTCCCCCGGTCTCCTCCCCACTTGAGGTGCCCAGCTCTGTGCAACCTTGGCCACGGTTGCCATGGTGATGCACATCTCTCCCTGCAGCAGGAGCACTGGGCTTTGGTGAGCTCTGTTCACTGTTCTGACTTCCACGGCTCTCCTGCCCTCAGCCCCAGCAGTCTCCAAGCAGGAAGGCAGATCACCAGGAGCAGACCATGGGGTCAGGCTGGGTGTCATTCCCTGTAGGCTGCCTGCCCCCACCTCACTGGATGGAATTTGTTTTATTTTGTCTTCAACTAGAGACCCCCCGGGAGGAACAAGTTTGGAAAATGGAACATTACACATCAGGTGGCAAGTGCAGGGAAGAAGGAATAAGAAATCAGCCCCCGTGCCTCCTGCCCTGTGCCCCTGCTGCTCCCCTTCATCTCAGCATGGTCTCTGTGGTGGGGATGGAGGATTTATTCAGATGTAAACCCTCCCACTGCTGCCCAGATAAAACAGCAGCAGGTCGGGCAGCTGCTCCCAGGGGGAATATTGGCTGTGGAAGTCAGTGTGTGGAGCTGCCACGGTGGCACCTGCATCCCACTCTGGCAGGTGTCACTGTGCCAGAGAAGCCCTGGCTGGCAGGGGACAGTGTGCTGTTGGTCATGTGGCTGCAGAGGATGGTGCCATGAGGAGAAGACTGTGATCCCGGGCTCATCCCCGCCCCGTCCTCTGCCTCCCACTTCTGTGGGCTCTGTGCTGTCTGTCCTGGGCTCCCTGCTGCAAGTGGCGTCTTGGCAAAGCATCTCCTCTGTCCCCACGTCACCACCACACCACCCGCAGGGACTGAGGCTGATTCCCCGTGCAGCTGCTGGCACGGGAGGGCTGCACAGGGACATCACCTCAGGAAAAGTAATGCCTGGAGCTACAAATCCGTGGACCCCAGAGCCAGCCCAGAACCTGTGTGATGTCCCTGGGCTGTTCCCACAGGAGGGTTTTATGGCCACTCTCTGAGAGCTGCCTGTGCCTGCAGCCCTGGGGAGAGACAGTGGGTGCCAGGTGGGGAATGTCTGCACCTCTCACACCCACCTCCTGGTCCTACTGTTGGCTCTGCTCTCCAGGAAACTCCACAGCATGGTCTCTGTGGCTCAGGCACAAGGAGCTGTGACAGTAATGCCATCCTGGGGGCTGTCACTGCTGTCCTTTTGCTGTCCAGCCCAGTCATCACCTCCTAGTGCCCACTTGCTCATCCTTCAGGAGAGCCCTGCTGCAGCTGGCACCTGCTGGGCATCCTGCCAGCCTGAGGAGAGTGGTTGGGTCAGACCCTGTCCCCTGGCATGTGTGGGACAGGCATGGGACACATCTTCCTGGGCTCTAGAGGGAAGTACAGGGACAGGCTCTCTCTCTGTGCAGGAATCCAAGACTGAACACTGCAGGCACAACCTCCACTGCTCAAGGGCTGTTCTGACTGACCCAGCACCTCCCTCACCATCTCTGGCCCTCCTGTGGGCTCTGGGAAGGTGTGGAGCAAGTTAACACCTCCTTGGCTGTTTGGAAACACATGAATTCACCTGAACCTTTTCAAATGAGTCCCCTGGGCAGCAAGAAATAAATGGGGACAGCCCGGAACTGAGCCTGGTGCTGGCATTGCCTCCCTCTACAGAGCCCACTGCAGCTTCACAGAGACTGAGCAAGCCTGGGCTGTGTTTGCTGTTCTCATACACCATCCCCTCCAAGGAGGCAGGATGACATTTGTCTTTCCCTTCCAGGATTTTC
This sequence comes from Chamaea fasciata, assembly GCF_029207755.1. NCBI lineage: Eukaryota > Metazoa > Chordata > Aves > Passeriformes > Sylviidae > Chamaea > Chamaea fasciata. Next base: position 154,561 of record NW_027094107.1, read on the forward strand.
TGAAAAGTAAATGAGAACAGTTCAAGAATATGACCCCATAAATGGCAGAGTGAGAGAGTAATGAACAGCCTGGAAAACATCAGAGTGAGGCATCTGTTTACCCTCCAGTAGAAAGAAAATCAAGGAGAAAGGCAGTGGATGTGAAAGGCAAATCTGCTGGAAAAAGAGCCAGGGGAAAAGAAATCACCTTCCCCACAAACCTGTAATTAATCTGAGGGACTCATTGCACTGAGTGAGAAGCTTTGTGGGAATTTCCTTTGAAATTAAAAACCAGACTAAGAAAGCTGTTTGTAGCACCGTATTATCCCCAGTTTCTGCAGTAAATAAGAGGGCTGTTTGGTGGATAAAAGGAGCAGTGAGCAGCCAGGAAGGTTTCCAGTGCCTGGGCTGTGCTCCCATCAGCTGGGCCCTGGATAAGGGCACTGCCTGTGCCATTGCTGGCACCTCTTGGGTGCACCCTGGGTTCTGCTGCCAGCAGCTGCCTGAGCCCCTGATCCCCCAGGCACCAACACAGCCTGGACGCCTGCACTCACCTGGGTGACACAGCCTGTGAAGGGCATGGGGACAGCTCTGAGGCTCCTGCTTGTGTCACCTCTGGGATGCCAGGCACCCTGTCCCAAGCATGGCTGGGGAGCTGGTGGTCCCCACTGCCCCCCAGCAGTAAGCCCAGGCACAGTGCACAGGCTGGACAAGATCTTCCAAATTAAAAAAAAACTTGGTAGGTTTAAAAAAATCAGGCTCCTGCAGAGGGAAACATCAGCAAGAGACACCAAAACAGAAGGGCAGACATCTGCTCAGCTTCCCTGAAGGGTGACTGCGTGGGAGGTGAGCTCATCCCTGCTGGACAGCACCTCCTGGCTGCCTCTGTGGTCCCAGATAAAGTCTGGACGGGCAGGAGATGAGGGCTGGTGCCAGGTAGGAGGGCTCTGTCCCCGGGTTATCCAGCAGGGCTTTGCTACAGGGGAGGGTCCTGAGAGCCCCAGAGCATCCCTGGGAGGGGCTCAGCGTGCAGGGTCCCACAGCCAAGGCTGGTACCCTCTGCCCAGCCCTTGCTGAGCCTCACAAAGGTTTGAGCCTCTCCTCTCCTGAGCAGCCCCTGCCCTTCCACTGTCATCCTGCAACACTGGCCTGTCTGTCTGTCCTTCAGCATGCCTCCCCTGTCCTCTGAGAGCCTCCACCAGCTTCTTCTTATTTTTTTTTTTAAATTTAATTTTTATTAGCACATTTTGCAGCCTTGCAGCAACCCGGGAATACAAATAGGACAGTGAGGACAGCCAGGCTCGGAGCTGGCTCTGGAGAGAGTCCTTGGCATCCCGGGAGGAGCAGCTGGACAGATGCTGCTGGAGCCACCACAGCCTGTCCACAGTCACTGTCTCCTCTTGCTTTGGTCGGGCCCACCTGGGAAAACAGGAGATTTTACACGGCAGGGAAATCCTTTGCCTGGCCGGGGCAATTTCACCCTGCGGGTGGGTGAAGCGGGGCGGGGCGGGGGGGGGGTGGGGGAGGGTGGGTGAAGAGGAGAGTTAAAATCAGCAGCAGATGACAAGAAATTCATCCTGACCGAGGAAGAGAGCGGCTAAAAATAGCAGCAAGGTTCTCAGCTGTGACAAGACACGCTGGGATTTCTCCTGCTGACAGATGTATAATGGATAAGGGCGCTGCACGTGCCGCTGCTGGTGCCTCTGGGGTGTACCCAGGGCTGTGCCTGCATTTTGGGGAGCGGAGTGGAGGGGCTGGCTGTGTTTTGCAGGGTCAGCACACACTGGTTTTGGCTACTGTGCATCTTTGAAAACCCAGCCCCGTGCCCAGGGGAGTGCGGAAAATGAGGAGTGCAGCCCCTGTGGGGCTGTAAGCAAAGGAATCAATTAGCAGGGAATACAAATCCTCCCTGAAACTGCAGGAAACCCCCTTCTCCCAGCTGGCCTGGCTGCTGCCTCCTGCCTCACGCCAGGGAGGGCTGCCTGCAATCCCAGTGTATGCTGGGAGGGGGTAGGAGAAGCAGGAGGCTGTCCTGTGCCATCAGAGTGATGGGACAAGTGTGACAGCCTGAGGTGACCGTGGATGGGGTGGCTGCACACAGGGACAGGGAGCATGCTTTGGTTCCTCTGCCCCACATGCTCCTGCTTGCTTTTCCATCTCACTTCTAAAGCAGTAGAGTGGCAGGAACCAGTGGTGCCTGTGTGGCTGTCCCTTTGCCGTTGCTGCCCCTTGCTTGTCCCCCCAGCCCCAGTCTTGTCTTCCCCACGGCCCAGGGGAAATCTGAGCTGCAGCTGCAAAGAGAAAAACCCACAAAAATTCCAGAGAGAGCTTTCCACGTGGGGAGCGTGTTTAGAGATGTGCGTGTGTGCCCATCCAAATAACTTCATTTTGGTGCAGCCCTTTGCAACATCTCAGCGCAGATTGTGGGTGGCTGAGGAAGGAAAATCCCCTCCAAGCCTTGCCCCTTCCTATCAGCCCCTCACAAAGTGTGGCAGTCCACGGCTCTGCTAATGAGGGTTCGTAGCTAAACCCTTCATTTCCCCAGGGGGTGAGGACGGTTTTGGATGTAATTCGTCACTGCCCAAGGGTCAGAACAAATTGCAAGGTGATCCATATTGATTTATAAGCATGTTTATTTTTACCAGCCTGGCGTGTTCCCCTCCTGGCTGGCAAGCAGGGATGCGTCCTCCCTTCCCCACCTGAGAGGCAGCAGTGTTTTCTCTGGCAGGGACTTGGCGACAAGAGAACTTTGATGTGGGCTGGCAGGCTCCCTGCAGCTCCCCCGGGGCCTCATCCAGGCAGGGGCTGAGCTGCAGGATTGCTCTGAGCATGCAGAAGTGTTGGGTTTGCAGCAGAGGCTCTCACAAACTGAAATGCAAAGGGAGAGGGAATGCAATAAAGGTTTTCCAACATGCCCACGGCCACAGGTGGCCCCAAGGCTCTGGCCCCCGTGGTGCAGGCACGGGGCAGTGTTTGGGGTAGGCTGTGGGATGCCCACCCAGCTGCCTGGGGCAGGGTGCCCTCCATGCTGCCACAGGAAAGGCAACTCCAAACACTTTCCTGCACATTTTCTTCTCCTTCAAACCTTAGAAAATCCAGAGATGGGATTTCTCCCTTTTCCCTGCCTTGCAGCCCTGCTCTGGAACATCCATGGAGCGCTGCCAGGAGGTAGTGGGCTGGTCACTAATGACAGGGCCAGGGGGTTTCCATTCCATCCACCTGCTGACAGAAAGTGCCCAACAGCCAAGAATTTTGAGCCGCTTTGTGCAGAAATCACAGTCCCTCTCAGCTGTTTACCTTGTGCCCAATGAGGTAAAACTCCCACTTCCCTCCAGAGTGCTCAGAACAGGCAGAGTCAGCAAGCCTGGAATATCTGTGGAAACAAAAAGAGAGGCTGATATGTTTTTGCCCCATGCCGTATTTTATTCCTTTCCTGTTATGTTGCATTTTATATGTTTTATTTATGGGGGAATTTTTATTTAATACTTTTTCCTCCTGGTGGCTGGGGGTCCCTCTGGGCTTCCCTGGGATGCAGGCAGGGCTCTGCTCGTTTCCAGTGACTGGAGGGCATCTGGTTATTTCCAAAGGAGTGTTGCAAGTCTGTCACCTTCCCAGGGGGATTTTGAGGAGATCACAGCCAGGTGACATCACTGCCAGGCCACCTGAGTGCCACCTTGACACAGTGGTGGCAGAGGCTCCCTCTGCTCTGTTGTCCCCTCCCATTCCACACCTGGCTGAAGACACCAGGCAGCCCCTCTGCCTTCCTGCCAGTGGGAAACTGAGGCAGGGAGTGGTGCTGTGGGGCCAGGAGCTGTGCCCCACTGACGTGGGGTGCAGCTGGTCACCACAAAGCCCTGCCAGCACTTACACAGATGCCCAAGTGGTGTTTCCCCCCGAGCCCACCTGCAGGCAAGCCAAGGTGGGGCTTGCTGGGGTTGCTGGGGAAGGGGCAGGGTCCCCACAGGGTGGCCCACCCTGGTCCTAGCCTGCCACAGCCCAGAGAGTCCCCAGGCCAGCAGAGTCCCCGAGCCCAGGGACAGCCAGGCCCTGCCACCTCGCTGCCTGGCACAAAGTGGGGCATTAAGGGACACAGCAGGGCTTTGTCCGCCCTGAGCCTGCTGGGAAAGGGGCCGGTTGCCCTCTGCAGGCTCCCTTGGCCCTGTGCTGCCTCCACAGCTGCAGGGGGCCTGGGACACCCATGGGATATGGGGCACCCATGGGATATGGGGCACCCTAGGGACTAGGCTGCACCTGCTACAGCCCTGAGGCCATGGGGACCCATGAGTGTCCCCACCAGAATGTCATTGCCCCATGGGGGTCATGGGGCTGGGGAGAGGAGCTGCAAGGTTCCCATCAAAAGGGGGGAAAGCTTCCAGTCTGGAGCCCCTAAAGCCGAGAGAAGGTGCCAGGGATGGGGAATCCCTCCTCCCTGCTGCCAGATGCTGGGGACCAGGGAGGTGACATGGGGACACCACTGCAGTCCCACAGGACCAAGACTCCCACCCTGCCTCAGTGGTCAGCTTGGACAAACACAGCCTGGTGGGCCTGGGGGATGTCCCCAGAGCCACCAATGAGGGGGGACAAGCCCTTCCCCTGCCCCCAGGCTGCTGTCTTACTGGTGCAAAAGCCTTTTGACCCCAAGAGCACTGAGTGGGTCCATTGGGCAGCGCTGCCCAGGCCCAGGCACCCAGAAGCTGGCATCCAAGGGGTGCTGGGGGGGCCGGGGGAGGGCGGGCCCGGTCCCTTTAAGGGGGGTGGCTGTCACTCAGAGAGCCCTTTTCTTTGCTGGAGAGCCGGCCGGGCACCCAGAGGGGGAAATCCAGGGCGTGGGACCGCCTGGCAGGGGAGGGCTCCACACCAGCAGCGAAGCAGCAGAGCGGGCGGTCGGGGCGCTTGAGCAAGTCCAGCACCATGGGTGAGTATGAGGGCGGGGGGGGGCCACCTGCGGAGCTGTCGCTGGTCCTTGTCCCCACCTGGGGACCTTATCCCAGAGCAGAGCCCACTGAAACTTTCCTCTGGCACCAGTGAGGTCCTGGTGACCCCGGTGTGCCCATGGGAGGATGCCTTGGCATGGCGAGGGTGACGTTTTCTTTCCCAAGGCAGTTTTCTGTCCCCGTGTGTTGTCTGTGGGGGCAGATGCCATCCCCACAGCGTCCCACCTGAGCCCTCATCACATGGACTGGAGAGATGAGAGCTCCTGCCAGCCCCAGGTCCAGGCAGGGCACTGAGCCTGTCACAGCTCATGCCACTTGTCTGCCAGCAGCCTTGGGAAAACAGAGCCACACCTTGTGCCTCAGTTTCCCTGCTGATAACAGCAGAGCTGGATCAGTACACTCAGCAGTGGTGTACCCCTGGGGTATTGGGGCTGCTCTGTTCCTGGGGGTGCTCTGTTCCCAGGGATGCCTCGTGCTGCTGGCCCCCTGCCTCCTCCTCCTGTCTGCAGCATGTTGTTTGGTGCTGGCAGCAGCTGAGCCTGGGTACAAGGCTCAGGATTGTGTGGCACAAGAGCTCTTTCTTCCCTCCTTTCCCCTCCTTAGGCTTCCCCACTGCAGCTTCCCAAAGCAGAGGGGCTGTGGCAGGGCAGCTGTCAGGCCCTGTCACATCCCAGGACTCGCAGCAGTCCCCTGGGAACGGAGCTGTTCACTGCCCCGGAGTGGGGACATCTGGGCCATCTCCCAGCTGGCCAAAAATAAAGCCAGAAAAAGTGGGTTTGGTCCCTGTGGGTCCCAGCGAGGTTGGGAGCAGCGCTGGCCAGGATGAACGAGGCCCCCCCCTGGATCTGGCTGTGTCCAAGGCAAACAAGAGGGAGGGGTCCCAGCACTCTCCTATAGCGCTGCCTTTGTTCCCTGTTTGCTCTTGGCATGGGGCAGCCACTGGGGTGGCAGTGCCAGGACAATTCCCCATTGTCCTCGGTGCCACTGCGCAACCTTGCTCCCAGTGGGGAGGGGAGAACTGGCCAGGACCCCATGGCTTTCTTGTCCTCTTGGGGTGGAGGTAAGCACTGTGGGATTTGTGGAGGGAGTGTGGGTTTGGTGTGGGTGCATTTTTGGCATTCAAGGCAGAAATTCAGTGCCCAGATGGGATGTGCCCAGGCAGCCACTGTGCCCTGGGCAGTGGGGTGCCAGAGCCCCTGTCTTAGGGGAGGAGAGCAGTTTCCCTGTGTGCAGGTGTCACACAGCCAGAGCAGCAGCTTGTCACAGCTTAGCTGGAGCCAAATGCTGTTGGGTGCAAACTCACCTGGCTGTCTGCTCCCAAAACAGGCAGGAGAGCAGCTGGCTGGGCACCTCTACACCCAGCCCACTGGGAAACAGCCAAAACTCCTGCACGTTAGAGCCCTGACGTGCAGAAGGAGCAGGTGCCCATGGCCTCACTGCTGAAAAAATCCAGCATTTAGGCACTGCAAGCAGCACTCTGCTGCGTGTCCTTGCTTTCCCTGCCCACACACAGGTCCTGGAGGACTAAATCTATTACACAAGTGCTGTCATTTGTGGAACTAATGCGGCTCCTTCCAACAAGCACATCTGCCTACATAAAGAGGCGGCTGCAGCCTGAGCTGCCTGAGGGGTGCCAGGCAAGGCACCAGTGCCCAGGGTGCCACCTGGAAGTCCAGAGTGCTCGGGGGTGTGTGCTGGCTCCTGCTGTGCTGGCCCAAGCAGGGCCACCTTGCTGGATCTTCTCTGGGGTTTGTCTCTGTGGAGGTGCTGGGTTCCCCTCCATCTTCGATGGCAAAATAAAACTGCAGGCAGCTGGCGTGGCTGCAGCCAGGCTGTGGTGGCAGTGGGGAGCCCATTAGCAGCTCGTTTGCCAGGTCCCACTGGCATTATGCTACATCACGCTCTATTTCCATCTGTCACGGGTCAGCATGGCTGGCTCGCCTCAGCTCCTCACAGCCCCCATGCCCCACACTGCCACCATCCCTGGGCACCCTTGGGTAGGCTTCTGAGCTGCTTAGAGAGCTCTCAGGAGAGCTGCTGGGTTTGGCTCTACAGCACTGCAATGGGTCATTTCTGGGGTTTTCCTTTATCCCGTTTCCCTCTTCCTGCCAGGCACCTTTCTCCCACTGCACTCCTGCTCCTGAGCTGCTCCAAGCAATCCTTGTGCCGGCAGTCCCATCCCACCTCACCTCTTTTCTCCATAGGTTTACTCGAGTGCTGTGCCAGATGTCTCATTGGGGCACCCTTTGCTTCCTTGGTTGCCACTGGCCTGTGCTTCTTTGGGGTAGCGCTGTTTTGTGGCTGTGGGCACGAGGCCCTGACAGGCACCGAGCAGCTCATCGAGACCTACTTCTCCAAAAACTACCAGGACTATGAGTTTCTCATCGATGTGTAAGTACCCTGCTTGCACTGGGGCTCCTCACAGCTTTGTCCTGCTCTGTGCTGAAGTGTCTGGCTGGGCTGGCCAGGGCCAGGCTCTCACCCAGGCACCAGCGAGACCCCAAGTTGCCTTTGCCCATGGCTCCATGGTCCAAGTGTCTGCTTGTTTTCATTTCACACCAGTTTTTATCTGACCCTCGCTAGGTGTCCTGGGTAGAGCTGGACCTCTGCACTGGGTAGGTATGGAGGATGTGGGGGAGTCATGGCAGCCTTGCTCACCGCAGCTCTGCCCCAGCTTGCTCTTCTTTGTGGCTTCACTCTCTGTTTTAGTCCCCTCGGGACAGAGTGGGGAGGGAAAGGGCACACACAGGGCTGAGCTCTCCAGCACCGCCCCGGCACCTGAGCACCCCTGCCCACTCCTCTCCCCCACAGCATCCACGGTTTTCAGTACTTCATCTATGGCACAGCTGCCTTCTTCTTTCTCTATGGAGCCCTGCTGTTGGCCGAAGGCTTCTACACCACCGGCGCCGTCCGGCAAATCTTTGGGGACTACAGGACCACCATCTGCGGCAAGGGCCTCAGCGCAACGGTAACTGGGGGCCCGAAGGGGAGGGGAGCGCGAGGCCCCCAGCGAGCTCACTCGTGGCAGCGGGTGTGTCATTGTTTGGGAAAGTGGCTAGGACATCCTGACAAGGTGATCTTAACCGGGGTTTGGCAACCCCTTCGCGCGCCCCAGCGGGTACACCACGCTCCAAAGGGCAGGAGACCGCGGCCGTCCGGGTTTTGGGGTTATCCCAAAGGGAAGCACAGCCCTGCTGTCCTCCCCCAGGCCCTGCTGGGGATCAAAGCAGCCCTCATGGTTTAATAAAACTGCTTCATGTTTAAACATAGGCAGGGAGAATCAGAGCATCCCTGCAGTGCTGGCAGCTCAAAGCTCCACGGCACCCAGTACCCTTGGGGTCATCCACCCCACAGGGCTTGGGGACCATGACAAAGTGCTGGCAAAGGGATCCTGTGGCCTGGGGGAACAGAGGGGCACGGCTGTGGTTCCCTCGGGGGCTGGTTGGGGTGGCACCATGGAGGGAGGGCAGGAGAGCCCCGCTGACACTCCAAGGCAACTTTTGCAGCTGCCCTCCCACAGAGACCAAACCCTGCTTGGCCGTGGCCACGGTTACTCCCCCCCAAAATGTGGCAGCCATCCTGCTGCTGCTGGTCACCCCCATGCACACACTGCCGGGCTGAATCTGGGAGTGGCACTGGTCCTGTGAGCTGCAGGAGCCCCCAGCTTGGGCTGCTGTCCTGTGCTGCCTGCCTGGGGACACACTGGGTCTGGCAGAGCTGGGTGCAGGCAGCATCGCAGTCCCCCACCCTGCCCCACGCCCTCCCCTGCCTGGGGAACCTCGCGCTCCCCTGTCCGTGTCCTTGGCCACTTAGTAACCACGGCCCCGCCCGGGTTTGTCCTGCCCCTTGCAGTTTGTGGGCATTACCTACGTCCTGACCATCATCTGGCTCCTGGTGTTTGCCTGCTCCGCGGTGCCTGTCTACATCTATTTTAACACTTGGACCACCTGCCAGTCCATTGGCAACCCCACCAAGACCTCGGCCAGCATTGGCACCCTGTGTGCAGATGCCAGGATGTATGGTGAGTGCTGGGTTCAGCCCCCGAGAGCCACAGCTCAGGGCAGTGCAGAGGGGATGGAGGGCAGGGTCCAGGCACGTTGGGTGGGATAAAGCAGGGCAGGTGCTGAAGAGTCCTGAAATGCTGGGGGTTGTGTGATGGGTGACTGCAGGCAGCTGAGCAAGGAAGTCAGCTATCCCCGCTCACCTGGCTCCCACATCTCCACAGGTGTCCTGCCCTGGAATGCTTTCCCTGGCAAGGTGTGTGGCTCCAACCTGCTCTCCATCTGCAAGACCAGTGAGGTGAGTAACTCCTGCCACCTCATGTGTGCCCCCTCAGTGTGACACCTTGGCTCTGGCCTCCCCGGGCAGCACATGGGACCCCGTGAGCTTACCCTCCTCTTCCCTTGCAGTTCCAGATGACTTTCCACCTCTTCATCGCAGCCTTCGTGGGGGCAGCTGCCACGCTGGTCTCACTGGTGAGTCAGTGCTCCCTCTGCCCGGTCGTTCTTCTCCGCCTGGCAAAGATGTGGGGGAAAACGACAGCGAAGGTGGTGGGCATGGATGGGACAGAGCCTGTGCTCGTGTCATTTTCTGGCACGTAAGTGCAGATGGTGAAACCAGGCCATAAGGCAGAGGTGGCTGCAGGAGGGGATCTGGAGAGGCTTTAGGAGACTGCCCGGGAGAGTCCTGCTGCCAAAGCACTGAGTGCCCTGCCTTTCCCCAGCTCTCCTCTTGCTGTACACCAGTGACATGACACTGCGGTGTCCTGATGGGGCTGTGCGGCTCTGCGGGGCACTACTATGTTGGGGTGTGGGGCTGGGGGCTGCCCCCTCACTCACTCTTTTCCTACCCACAGGTCACCTTCATCATCGCCACCACCTACAACTTCGCAGTCCTCAGGCTGATGGGCCGAGGCACCAAGTTCTAGCCCGAGTGGCAGAGCCCAGCCAGACCAAACGCCCTTCTTTTGTCTAACCCCGAGGCTTTAACAATGCAGCCACCTGACACCAGGTCTCCTGCGTTAACTCTGCCTTCGCTGATGACTCCCCTCCTCTTCCTCCCTCGTATCCATTGTGCTGAGCGTGACCAGGAAGGAGAGCTTCCCACCAATGGACGCCTCTTCATGCACTTTTCTCTCGTTGCTCATCCGTAACCGGTTCGCTCTAGAGCCAAGCCCATCAAAACCAGCCAGAGAAGAGGAGGGACTTATTCCGGTGTCCCAGTGTTGCCTAGGGATGAGCAAAGGCCTTCGAGCTCCTGGGAGGAAAAAATCCATGTAGGTTGCTCCATGAGTAGCAGGAGGCTACCTAGAGAGAAAAGGAAGTTGGCCCAGTCCTGGTGCCATTGCTAGAGACTCTCCTGGAGCTGTCTGCTGTCACCACCCATGGATGGAGAATAAGAGAAGGATTTTTTTTTCCCTTAGCAGAGAAAGATGAGTTTAACCTAAATCACCTGCTGCAGCCACGGCAAAGGGAGTTCAGTGCAAGGATCTTCCCAGTGTGGAGAAGAGAGTGCTGATCCCAATGCTGATAAAGCCCTAACCCAGCTGCCCTTATTAAAGCCTAAAGGAGTTTGGTGTCTCTGTATACAAGGGGAACTCTTGGCTTTGCCCTCCAGGCAGCAGAGAGGCAGCAAATAGGTTTGACTGAGGAGGGGACACCTCTGCAGCAAGCCCTGGGAGCGTAAAGCCAGAGCCATCCCTCCGTAGGCAGGGGATAACCCTCGGGACCGCGTGCCTTGCCTGCCCTGCCAGTGCCCTTCACAATGGTGCTCTTCTCTGGGGTGACGTCTGCTTCTCTAACCTCTGCTGTGCCGGGGAGGCCGGCTCGCTTCTCCCCCTTGTCCAGTGTAACTGCCCCTCCTTCTGTCCCTCTCGTCCCCTCACTTCTTTTTCCTTCAAGTCAGGACAGCTGTCTTGTGCCTGCCAGGGTGAGAGGGACTGGCAGCATCTTGCTTCCAGGTGAAACCCATGGAGGAATTGAGGAGGGAAGGAAGGAAAGGTGGTGGTTTGGGGTTGGCAGGGTGCAAATACAGCCTGTCTCTGCAATTCAGATCCTTTCTGGTGCCAGTCTTTTCCCACGGAGAGGGGTAAGGGGGTGAGGGGTTGGGTGGAGACCTCTCCTCCATGACTGTTCTCCATTTGGAGGAAACCCTCTGGCTGGGTATGTCCAGCCAGACCTGCAGAAGTGCTGTTTCCAGTGCTCCCTGACAACTGGTGATTTGTTTTGCTCTCCCTGCCTCTCTCCTTAATGCTAATCTTTGTATTTATTTATTGGAGGAACTAATTTCAGTGGCAGACTGTAGCTCCATCTTGCATGGATTTCTTTTTTCTTTTTCATGTCTGTATTATTGTTATACATATTTTTAAGTGCTGGTTTCAGCAGGGGCAAGGATAAGGAGGCAGATCTGCTGAGCAGTGCATTTGAAGGATCCTTGCCACCGGGAATGCTGAAATAGGTTGGCCAGGCTACCAACGCACACGGGATGGGGAGGGGGGAGATGCCAGGAGGGGTGGCAGGGTGGGGAGAAACCAGTCAAGATCTGGAAATTCGCATCAATGCTATCTCTCTTGGGGGTTTGCTGGGGGTGTTTTTTAAATCCCTTTAACAAAAAATAACCAGGTCCTCCTTCCCACCCTTGTCCCCAGACCCCACACACGCACACACACATCCACACACACACACAAAAAAAGAGTTAATCAACTGAAAGTGTTTCCCTCATTTCTGATCTAGAATTTCAACTTGTTAACCAGCAATAAAAAGGAGCAAGTTTTTAGAGACTTATCTTACAAGATGTATTTTATAAAAATTAAAGAAAATACATTAAAACTAAGAACATTCTGAACAAGATGTACGTCTGCCTGTCCATTTGTTGTGCTGGCTTTTCCATCTCCCACCCCTGACAAGAAAAAAAAATGGAGAGGCTCTCCAGGGAAAGGGAGGCTGCAGAGGAGAAGCTCTCAGAGGAGCAGCACTTGCTGTTCCATGTGTGGGCCAGCAGCCCCTGCAGGGCTCTGCCCACTCCAGCCACGAGGTTCACAACTCCGACTTCAAAATCATTGTTCCCAGCTGGGGGGAGGGGAGGGGGGTGCCCTTAAAACCTCTTATTTCTCCTCCAGCCACCCTGAGGAAAGCTGGGGTCTTGTAGCAGCTGCTTGCTTGTGTTTGGTGGTTCTGCTGCCCTTTAACACTCGGCCCACGTGCCCACAGCCTCTGCTGTGTCTCATCATGTAGCACAACAAAACCACAACAAAACTAACAGGACAGCTCAAGCCAAGCTGGCTTGGCACTAGGGCAGCATGTGTGGGATGAACATGTCCAGAGCCACGCAGGGTGGGCGATTCTCTCGCTTGCAGAGAGCCCTGTGTGGAACAGGATGGTCTTGTTTAGGCACATGGGCACACTGGACTGTCACAGAGCCCTGCATGTCCTGTCTGTGGATCTCTGGTGCCATTTGCTGCAGGATCAGCTGCTGCCTCTCTGCCCCAGAAACCCTTAGGTGCATCTTTCCACAGCAGCTGCTCAAAAATTATTGATTCAAATGTTGCTTCTTTCAGAAATCTCCCCAGGGGCTGTGCTCAGGGGCCTTCAGGGAGTGGGGCCACAGAGGGATGCTCCCAGCCCCATAGGGCTGTCCAAAAAGGCAGATTTCAGGCACATGTCCATGCCCAGGAGTGGTGGGGTGGGACCTTCACTACTCTTCCTAAATGGGACTCTAGCCCAAATCCCACTCTCCGCTCTCTTCCCTGGCTTCAGCCCCCTCCGAACAGGCAGCAAAGTTGCCCATGCAACCTGGCCAGGGGAGATTTAGCTCATGCACTGCTGCTGCCCCAGCTCAGTGGCACAGCTCTGCCTTGCCCTGGTTGACAGAAACCCATGGGGCTGCAGCCAGCATCAATGGGGCCCTTTGTTCCTGCGTTCCCAGATGCCATCACCCTCCTCTCCCCGTGCTGAAAGGGTCCTGTGTGTGCACAATCAGCCGCTGGGCAGCTGCGAGCTGGGGAACAAAACACTGTCTCTTTCCCCTGGCAGAGACTGGTGCCCCCCGGCCGGGGTGAGGGCCGGGGACAGCAAGTGCGAGGTGGTGTGTGAGAGCAGCCAGCAAGGCCAGGGTGCCGGGCAAGTCCGAGGGCCAAAGGACACGCGTAGCCTCATCAGGTGTGCCCTAGGCCATGCCCTGCTGTCACCCCACCTGGGGACATGGGACCTGCCCTCTCAGCTCCTTTCCTGGGCGCTCAGCGCCCTCCAGGAACTGGCTGAGAAAAGACAGGGAATAAGCTCTGCCTTATCCCAAACATCATCTCTGTAAACCGGCCCATCAGGAAAGCTCCAAGCAGGGGACCCAGTGCAATCACCTGTTTTCCCTTATCTAGCGGCTAAAATGTGGCAGTACTTTGCTCCCACAAAGGCTGGACCAGAGAAAGGGACCCCGGAGCAAGTCCCATGGGCTGGCTTTCTGGCAAGAAGGCAAGGCGACTCCCATCCCTCCATCCTGTGCCCTGCCGCCCCGGGAGACGGCCCTGCGTACCTTGCGGAGAGGAAAAGAAAGGGGAGGGGATGGCAGCACCCAGGGGGTGTTGGTGATGGCCACGGGTCCCCAGCCTTGGGCTCAGGCAGCCCCCAAGGGCGAAGGGCCGCTGGGCTGATGCTGCTCCCGGCCGTCTGCGCATCCCCGGTCCTGCGGCTCCTCCCCGCGGCCGTCGGATGCAGCGGCGGCTCCTCGGGCAGCGAGACAAGCGGCGGCGAGCCCCGGTTTGCCCCGCGGCCCCGGTCCCGGGAACCCCTCCCCTGAGCCTCTGGAACACACAAAGCCCACCAGCACACACCAAAAACACCACCAAAGGCTCGCTTCTCTTTGCACGGATTCGGACTCAGCCCCGAAAAGGCTGTGTAGGATGATGTGCTGGTTTCAGCTAGGAGTTTTCTTCGCAGTGGCTGGTACAGAGCTGTGTTTTGGCTAAGCCGTGCCCGGCAAGCAGCTCTGTCTGCCAGGGCTGTGGCATGGTACTGACACCCACCTGCCCTGGATGAAATCCTCAGCTGCACTCAGCTCCTTTCTCTCCATCTCTGCACAGTCCAGCTCTACCAGGGAGATGTCTGGAGATGAGGAGGGAATAGTAAGTGGAAGGTCACAGAATCATAGGGTGGCCGGGGTTCAAAGGGACCTTAACAATCATTCAATTGACCGCCTGCCACAGGCAGGGACAACTTCCACTAGATCAGGTTGCTCAGAGCTCCATTCTGCCTGGACTTGAACACTTCCAGTGATGGGGCAGCCAGAGATTCTCTGAGCAATCTGTTCCAGGAGTCCTGTACCTGCATGTGGCCATGTGCATCAACCCCCAAAGGACCCCAGGAAGTCAGGAGGAAAGAGCTGCTGCACCAGCCATGCAAGCACTGGGGCCAGGGGCTATCTCTGTCCATGCTGATTGTTTTTGCATGAGCAATCACCTCAGCAGGTAATCCACCATTTCACAGATTAGCCCAATCTTCCTGTCAAGGGACTCTGACTCACCTGTGGCCTTCAGAGAACCACTGACAGAGCTGCCATCACCTCCCACCTGGGCAGTGCAGAGTGCTCCTTAGTCCAGAGGAGAATAAGCCAGTGCCCCAGTGTCAGAGCTGTCCTCAAACAGCTGTTCCAAACTGGAGCTTAGAGAAGGGATCAGAGGCTCCTCGAGGGGCATTTGTAAATTATTTATTCATTCTGCTTAACCTCAAATTCAGACAATATGCTGCATCCAGAGATCCCATTAATCTCCTCACAGTTTATTGCCTTGAGGAGCAGCCCCAGAGCTGAGGAGGAGCCTGGGGAACACCCCTGGTCACCCAGAGAGCAGCCCCATGGCATCTGCAGCTACTGGTGCTCCTCAGAGAGTGGCTCTTGAGGAGAGTCCAGTTTGCTCAGCCCACCACCAAGCAGATGTATGGCCTTACAGGGGCACTACCTGGGCCAGAGCAGTAGAATTCTCAGAGGGCCATGGGAGAGGAACATAAATGGGATCAGGACACTCTCACCCCTCCTCCTCTCCAAACACACTGGGATATGCTACAGCATCTGTTGCACACAGAAGCAGCTCATTGCTTTCCTTTGGAAAACACTCCTTTGCCCTTCAGGGATCCATCCTCACCCCAACCCACGACAAAATCTACTGAGTCCTCTGCCACAGCTTACAGTGGGAAAGTGGGGAATGAGGGAATGGCCTCGCTATAGCTCTTGCCTCTGCCTGCATGCACTTCCTTACAAACAACTCACACCAGGAGTCAGCAGTTTCTGGTACTTTCAGACATCCTTCCTGACGTGAGGCAGCCTCACCCAAACCTTGCAACACTTCCAGGCCGGAGCCACCTCCCACCAGCGTTGGGAGCCTGTGTTTTCAGCTGCCTTTTGAAATGGCTGAAGATGTTGAGAAGGACCCCAGATACTCCAGCCCATATTTAAAATGCACAGTTTTCAAGGACTTTGAACCCTACACTGCCTCCTGGAACCATGGATAGTGCAAGCAGACCTGGGAGGAAAATAAACTAAAAGGTTCTGCCAAAAGAAACAGCAGGCACAGGCTCTGCAAACACAGAGAAGGTCTCCCAAAATAAGCAGCTCTCCTGGCAGGACAACGAAAGAGAACAGTCCCCATATGCTGATTTCCTTCTCAGCATCCCATGGAAATCATGCCTGGTTAAAACCTCCTGAAGCCCGAGGAACCAGTTCCAAGATCACCGCAAGAAGTCACAGGAAAGTACCGGACTTGCTGCTGAGAGCCCAGGCTGAGAATTTAAGATGTAGTGACAGAAAGAAGCCATGTGGAATATTTCTTCTCTGAAACTGTTTTCTGGTTCTCTTGAAAAGGCAAAACTGGTCACTGGGTTCAGCTGTTGAGTTCTGATCCTTTAGCTCCTGGTCCAAGCAGGGGCATGAAGGAATATCCCTCTGATCCCTTAGTGACTTCTCCTGCCGGATCCTGTAATCAACCAGTCCTCAGAAGAACAAAAGGTGACTTGAACATTGATAAACCAAGAAGGCAGCCACTTCCCAAACTCACTTGAATACATCCATGTTTTATTTGCTTAAATAAAGGTAGAATCTTGGTTTTACAATTCCAGTTCTGTAGCAATAGCAACAACCGCAGCAGCACGAGTGGACGCAGGGGAAGGGATGGCTGTTGGCACTGAACTTGCAACAGAATTCAAAATCCTGGCTCCTTTGGGAATTGTGCGTTTCGTTTAAAATAAATTAAACAATTGAAATATATTATACTCTACCTTTAAAAAAAAAACCATGTAAGCCTAATATAATAGGAGGGTTTTAATATAAAACAAGTCAATGATCCAATGTCTGTTAGAAATAAAAGGTGCTGTGTAACACGTGCACAACGAGGCTCTTGGGCTTTAGCTACCAGCATTGACATGCACAGGGTGCTGCAAACAGCTGCACATGTGCCTCCTGCACTGTGGCATGCTGGATCTCTGCCCTCTTCCATAGGAGGTGCCAGTCCTCACACAGACCCCAGGAGATCCATGGGGAAGTGGCAGTTTCACCCGCAGGGCCAGCCACCACACGGGGGCTTGAGTCTGTTCTGACCCTGAGCCCCTGTGCAAACCAGCTCCAGGGAATGAGGCTGTTCACGGATGGAAACTGGAACCACAGGTCACAGAGCCTGGGATCTTGAAGGAAATATCAAGCAGTGCTAACGAAGAAAAATCTAGAGGCCTCAGGAGATCAGACATAGTTAAATAAACAGTAACATCCCGTAAAAATCTCTTTCACCTACAGAGGCAGAACCTTCTCCTTAAGGGACCTGTCTTTCCAGAGACTGCAAGAGCTGCCTTGATAGCATTCACTCCCCATGAATACAATTGTTCAGGCCTGTTTAGAAATTAGATCCCTTTAAAGCATTAATACTCCAGTCCCTTCTGGAGTCCCAACACAGGGCTGCCCTGCAGAGAAGGGCAAGATCCCCCTGGGTTACCCCAGAGGAAATGGGGGAATGCTCATGCTCTGCATGCTCAGAGACTGTGCCACGATGGGGACAAGCTGCCAGCACAGGGCAGAGACTGCCCCGCTCTAAAGCACCGCTTAAGGGAGAGTTGCTTGGTTTGAGCTACAAAATTTAGCATCCAGCTGCTGATCACAGTGGGAATGACAGCCAGCAGATACGTGCTTGGGGCAGGCTCCTACGTGCCTGTGGGCAGTCACAGCTTTGGCCAAATGCTCGCACAGGAGGTTGCAGGGCACGAGGTTTGAATGGCAAAGACAGCAGTCAGCAAGCTCATCTCTGCTACGCAGCCAGCCTGGGACTAACACCTAGCAGAGGGCAGGAGATGGGAGCAAAGCCTGGCATCCCTTCCAGAAGGTTCCTTGGTCCCCTCATGCTCATTTTTCAGCCACCTTGAACAGAGGAAGTGGTGCAGCTTTCTCCCCACTGGACTGAACACAGCAGTCAGTTAACCAAGCAGACACCTGACCAGCCTGTCATAGGAATTACAGATAAAACATCCTGGATTTCCCACGAGGGATCAAGGGCCAGGATGATGGCGGGAGCTAACTGTGCTCAGCAGCACCTGACACAACAGGTGAATGGCTCCATGCTACAGCATTCAGGTGGGAACATCCATGCTAGAGCAACTGAAGGCATGGATCTGCCAGCTAGTGAGGCACAGTGGTCATTGGTGCCAGACAATGAGTGGGTTTAACAGCTCACCAGGCATGAGTCCCCCAACCACCTGCACACCTAGGAGACAGCCCACCTGCCATCTGGTCTGCTAGAGCACATCACCTGAACACAGTGATTACTTGTGACAGAAACCAGCTGAAGTGTCACACTCCAGATCTCCTGAGTAACTCTTTGACATGACCTAGTGAGCGTCCACATCAGTGTTTTTCAACCAGGGCTTCGAGGCTGAGCTTCCACAAGAGAAAAGGAAATATGATTAAACAACAAGCAGACAGTCTCTCCAAAAAAATAACACTCATACAAGACAAAGTTAGAGGTGAGGAAAAACAGGCCAGAAACAGGCAGCTGTGAAGTAAAAATGCTGTCACATTCAAACACAAGCCCATCTCTCCTTCATATGTTGCTTCAGGTCAGAGCTCTAACAATTCGCATCACAATTCAGCCTCAGGACATAATGCACTTATCCCAAACAACAGACACACATCCCAGCCATTCCAGTATTTGGCTTTCTCACAGTCACATGGGCCAGAGTCTTTACGACAGGTTTCGTTCATTATGCCGAGTGGGATTTCCTTTGGCAGTATGGTCATGAGTGGGTCTATTATTTTTTTTAGTTCAGGACTAAAATACTTCAGTGTCTAGGATGCTCTCAGCTTTGCTCTGCAGGCAGTTCTTGGTACAGAACAAATCCCTGTTGTCTTTAGGGAATTTAAAGGACTTTAACTCAGCCCTTTAAACCTGCTAAAACAGGCAGAGATGGAAGCAAGACTACGCTCACATGCTCTGTTAACAGCTCCCTCCTGCAGATACATGCTCTGTATCTGAGAACTCCAGGCAGGATTCAGATGGTGAGGCTGCAGCTCCCCAGTGAGCAAACCACCTCTTGTCCTTGTGGCCACTCTCCTCAGAGTGCCCCAGGGCTGCCCAGGTGTGTTCTGATCCAGCTGCTGGCTCAAGCACTGCTCCCAAAGCAGCAACCACTCTCAACAACAGGAAGAGCCTGATTTGGTGCTGGAGTTCAGGTCAATGGTGTGGCCTAGCATGCAGTGCTCCAGCTGCTCCTCCACCGCCAGCACCTGTCGCACGGCTTCCTCAAAGGCCACTGTCACATTGGTGTCATCCTTGGCACTAGTCTCCAGGTAGGGATAGTTACCGTTCTCCATGCACCAGGCCCGGGCCTCCTCCGTGCTCACCTGTCTCTCCAGTTTGTCTATCTTGTTGCCCAGGACTACAAACGGGAAGTGTTCAGGGTCCTTCACATCAGCGTAATAGATAAACTCCTTCTGCCAGTTACTGAGGTTCTCAAAGCTCTGCCGGTCATCCACGCTGAAGGTGAGCAGGCAGCAGTCTGCTCCCCGGTAAAAGGGCGTCCGCAGGCTCTTGAACCTCTCCTGGCCCGCAGTGTCCCAAATCTGGAGGGTCACAAAACGCCCGTCCACCTCCAGGTCCCGGTTCAGGAACTCCACCCCGATGGTGTGGAACGCTTGCGAGTCAAACTTGTTGGTGACGTACCGATTCATGAGAGAGCTCTTCCCAACGCCACCATCTCCGAGGAGAATGACCTTTAGCAACAAGGACTTCCCACTCATTGCAGCAGGACCGAGGGGCAGGGTACCAAGGCAATCTGAAGGGTTCAGAAATAGTACAAAACAGCCACATGACTTGTGGGCTCTGCATAAAGACACACAGAGAAGAGAATATGGTATTTCCATCCCTGAAGTTTTTTATACAAGAGGTATTTTGTATATATCTCTCTCTTTTTAGAGAGATCTTATTATCCTAATCTCTCTCATTAGAGAGTTTAAAGCTGAAAACTGGACAAACTTTCAGGCATTCAAGTCCTCCATCAGATCCAAAATGAATGCAGCACATGACCCCTTTAAGTGCAAGGTAAAAACAACTGTTGAGACTTTAGTATCAATTACACCACTTTTGGTGAAAACTCTGTATCAGAAAGCTCATCCAGTTTTTCCAAACACATCATCACTACTTAAAACGTCTCTGTGCGCCTGCATCCTGTGAGGCTGTCACAGAAACAGCAAAATCACCAGGGGTGGCCACCACCAGGCTTTCCTGTCCACTGTACCATCACCAGCTAAACAATTTTTCTCCTCTCTGCCTTGCTCTACTGAAAGGATGTAATAGACGTGCAGGTCCAACACCAATTCAAGTAATTTGTCAAGCCAGTTCTTAATCATCCTGAGGATGCTGACTCACCTTGCCGGCGGAGCTGCGCGTGATCTCCGTGGCTGGGAAGGGGTTTCCCAGGCACAGGGACCAGCTGCTGTTTGCTGGCAATGCCTGTCACAGCCCAGCTTGCTCGGGCTCAGCTGCCACAACAAACCAGACACCACAGGGTCCTTAGTCAGCACCCTCAAGGCCAAGTGCCAATGCATCCTCCCCCTCCCTCCCAGAGACACTCTGCAGGCTAAGGTAAAGGACTGCCATGGAATGAGAGGTTTGTTTGGCTGTTGTACTGTACCTGCTCTGTCTCCAGGGCTGTCCAGGGAACACCTTCCTCCAGTGTAACAGTCACTAAAAAACAAACATCAGTAATTAAGGTTATCAGAGCTGCCTTCGTTGTCTTTCATTTTGTGATGCTGATCGAGGCTGGAAGGAAAACAGCAGAACTCTAGGAACCTGCACATGCAGTACTGATGGCTGGATCAAGAACAAAGCACTGAGGAGTTTCCCTTGCCCTGAGTGAAATGGAACAGAGCCCATTTCTGGCCAGAGCAGAGCCAGTACAATGTGCATGTTCTTACCTGAGCTCCAGGTAAGAACAGAACAAACTGAAGAAGCTCTGACATGAGAGCACAGGCTGTGCACCCTGTGTCTCCCATCAATCCAGCGGATTGTAGTGACTGTGATCTGCTTGTCCTGCCTACTCACACACCCTGGAATTTGATTTGAGGATTGAACACGCACCTGAATCTACTAACCAAGCAAGTGAGCCAACTGGTAACCGCCTGGTATGAAAAGACGGAGCTTGCTTACACCTGCTACCAACATTCCTGGGAAGGGTGGGGATGAGTAGTGCTGCTTAGTGATGACATCTCCAACCCACTGAAGCACAAGTGTGTGGTACTGCTCAGATCAGCACTCCTACTCCTTCCAGGCCAAGCCCTGCTTTCTGCCTTTACCTCGGGGGGGTCCTGTTCAACCTTGATTCTGCTCTTTTTGCAGCTCTTTCAAACAGCGCTTACCACAAAGCCAAAAGCAGAAACTTCTGCTTTAAGTGAGTTTCGGCACTTTCTGCACAAAAGGCTCACAAATTTCACTTCCCTGCACCGAAGCACCTCAGACCAAGCACAGCTGAGCTAACCTGATGGGTTATTTGAGGAGCAGTGTGTGTAGTTCCAGTAGTTCTAAAGCAAAGACCAAAATGCAAATGTCAGAAGACACAAACAGGAACTGCAGCACAGGTCCCCATGACCCATGGCTTTGGGGAAGTCCTCCCCCGTGAGCAGGTGAGCTGTTCAATACCCTTGTTCCTTTCCCAAACCTTCCTGAGGGATGTTTAAGACAGTCACTGTCACCAAAGCCCCTCTTGGCACAGGCCATCAGCCCCGAGCAGAGTTTCTGTTTAGAAATGCTCTGTTAGCAAGTGACTCGTTTTAAAAATGGCTAATAGGTTAGTTATGTTGGGCTGCTCCAGAGCCTGCAGGTCAGCACGCTGCCGGCAGCCGTGACACAGCCTTGACGTCGCTGGCCCCGTTGCGAGCTGTTCTGGAGACTGAGCCCCACTGCAGCAGGGCCGACCCGCTCTCACAGAGCGCCAGCACCTGTGTGCAGGAACCAACAGCGGGGTGGGCACGCCGGGTCCGACTCCCCTCTGCTCCCCAGGCCCCGGCTCGGCGGAGGCGAGACCCTCCGGCAGGTCCCACCCCGCCCCACGGGAGCGGCCACGGGAGGTGCCCGCAGCCGAAGAGCAGCACCCGCGAGGGGTCCCCTCGGCAGCGGCCGGGGTGAAGGAGCGGCTCTCCAGCCCCCCCACCTCCGCGGGTGCCCAGGCCGGGGGCGGCGGCGCCGGGCCCGCCCTTACCTCGCCCTCACCGCCCTCCGGCCGCCGCCGCCGCCGCCGCCGCCCGGCCCGCGGGGCGCAGGTGCCGCTCAGCCCCGCGCCTGCGCCGCGCACGCGCCTCCCGCCGGCCGGCACGGCCCGCCCCCGGCCGGCAGGACCCGCCCCGCAGCCCCTCACGGTCACTTCCCCTCACCGTCCCGCCCGTCCCGTGTGTGCCTCCTCAGCCTCCTCGGAGTCCCCTGCCAATCGCGTCACGGTCCTGCATGTCCGCCCTGTCCCTCCTTAGCCCCCTCACTGTCCCCCGCCACTCCCCTCACGGTCCCGCGTGTCCGCCCTGTGCCTCCTCAGCCCCCTCTCACTCTCCCCTCAGAGCCCCACCTGTGTCCCCTCGCTACCCGCCCTGTCACTCATCGACATCCCGACCGCCCAGTGCGCCCCGAAGCCCCTCACTGCCCGTCCTGGCACTCCCCCAGACAGTCCCACGTGTCACCCCGCGACCCCCCACTGCCTGCCCCTGTCACTCCTCTCGTAGTCCCCCTGTCCCCACTTTGTCACTTCAGCGACAGCTGCCCGAAAGAGCAAGACGCCCCCACCCTCACAATCGCCCACGGGCCCAGGAACGAGAATGTCTTTAAGGAGGTTTCTGGGGGAAAACAGCTAATATAAACATTGCAGAGAGTTGAAGGGGAAAATTTTGGCGAAATCAGGCCAGCCTTGCCCAGATAGTGAGAGCAGAGGGAAAGAGAAACCAGACGCCCTAAGTGGCTGCGGGGTTTTGGGGAGCTACAGCTACTTGTGTGTCCCCCTGTGATTGGCATCATCAACTCTTCTTCCTAATAGTGCCTGGTGCTCACCAAGATACACCTTTGAAACTTGGGGACACATCTCACTGAGGCTGCAACATGCCTTGGACACCTTCTCCAAGGGGGGGAAGAGGAGGGACCCCTGGTATGGATATCTGGGGCTTTTGGCCATCTGGATCCTGCATCAGCTCCAGGGCTGAGTGGGTGCCACAAAAGTGCATCAATTCCCTTCTCCCCCCGGGAAAGCATGAGATGGGAGGAGGATTTAAATTAAGCCAGGGATTATATTAATACTGGCCTCAGTGATCTGTCAGAAGAGATGGGGAACAAGGGAAGCCTCGTGGGCTGAGGAGGGGGTGGGCAGCACAAGGGCCCAAGGTCGAAGCTGTTGGCAGTAGAGGACCAGGGCAGCCCGGGGAAAATGTGGGAGCTCCAGGGTGCATTTGGGGCACCACTGTACCCAGCAGCACCAGGGCAGAAGCGCAGGATGCTGCTTGTACCAGCAGCAGACACAGCCTGCACCACCCACTGGGAGATCCATGTCCAGATTCCCATGCCAGCTCTGTCAGGACCACGCATTGCTGCAGGGAGCCTCTGAGCATGGCACACTTTGCCTCTGCCAAGTTCCCTTTGCCTGGCAGCCATTCAATCCTGTTATTTGCCAGTATTTATTGATTAGGGATCTGATTTAGAATGTAAGGGGCGAGCCCTGAGCCTAAACAAGAAAGAGCCACCACGACAAATCCTGCCAAGGCAACAGAGGCATGGTGCTCTGCTGCAGCACTGTGCCATCCTCTGCCTTCCTGCACCACGCCTGTCAGGCCTGGCAGACACCTAATCCTCAGGGGATGCTGCCTGCAGGGTTTAGGGAGGGCAGCACGTCCCTGCAGCTCAACCAAAGACGCCACATGGCCAGTGACCCCAGCTGACCGTGCTGGTGCTCTAGGGGCCTCCATGTACCTCCAGGGTAATCCATGGGTGCTGGCAGCTGGTGGAGTCGCTTGCCCACCTGAGCAGGGATGTGCCTGGTCTGGTTTGGCTCCCAGTGGCTGCGCAGTCTGGTTGTCCTGCTGAGCAGGACAACAACCTGTTTGGCATCGGTGGTGGACACCAGTTACCCACCGAGCTGCTCTAGCACTCCCTTCCTCAGCAGAATAGGTCAGGGAGAAAGTAAGATGGAAAAGAACTTGTGGGTCAAGATAAAGGCAGATTAATAAAACCAAAGCAAAATCTGCATGCAGAGGCTAAGGAAAGCAAAGGATTTATTCTCTACTTCCCGTCAGCAGGTGATATTCAGCTGCTTTCTGGGAAGTAGGGCTTAAGCACTCATAGTGGTTGCTCTGAAAGATGGTTGCCTTCTTACGGCTCTACAACAATTATATTGGCAGCCTTTCTTGGAATCTCTTCCTCTTAACAGCTCTCTTCCCTCTCACGTCTCATATATAGGCTTTCTGCTTAAAGCTGGGTTCACCATCCCCACTGCTTGTTGTCCTCCCCTGCTCAGGCAAGAAGAAACAGAGTACACCACGTGCATCTGGGGCTCACTCTCCCTCTGACCAGGGCAGGAGGGGACTGACTTCTTGGGGTGCCCCTGACAGCCAAGGCACTGGCTAATAGGGTGAGAGGGAACAGATATTTCATCAAAGTTCTGGAGCCAAGAAGGTGGTTTTCTTCACAACTGGTCTTTTCATATCTGGACAATACATTGCTGCCAAGCTGCCAGAATGATACTGGGGCACTCTGAATCACCTTCCTCCACACAGCCTGTGTGTACAGAACACCTTCTGGATCTTTGGAGACATTATCATTGTCTAGATCACTGTAGATGACCTCCAGCACCACTTAACTCTCTCAGGAGCTGGATGCCTTCACCTGTGCTAGTTCACTTTCCTGAGTAGTTCACAAGTTCTACCCTGAATACATATCTTGCCCTCACACTTGAGAGGAACTGCCTGCAGAAACTGTAAATTGTTGTGACAACCCCCCAGTTGTTAATTAGTAGTTTTAAACAGCCCACGTAAGGGTGAGCAGGGACCTCGTGAGCCTGCCCAGTAAAGCCACCCCCATCAGTCCTTGGTAAGGAGAGGGACATGTGTTCCCTGATCCTCTCCACAAGGCAGCTCCCCCAGCAGAGCAAGGCCATCTGTGCCAGGGCAAAGCACAGAGCCATGGTCTGTACTAACATGTTCCCAAAGCCCAGCAAAGCAAAGAGATAAGAAATGCAGCCAACAAACACTGTGAACCAACAGGAGCTACCTACTTTAGTAACTACTATGACTAAAGCACACTTAGCACAAATTAAGGAATGGGCTTATCTGGGCATGACCTTGTGCTGGTGGGAACCCGCTGAGAGCAGCGCTGCCCTGGCCCCACGGGCAGGATGGGACCTTGCCTGTGGGTCCTGGGCACCAGGGGGATTTGTCTGGAGATGGGGATGTGGCCCAGGAGCCATGTGCTGGGTGAGCAGTACCAGGGCTGCAGAGGCTGCACTGGGGCAGGGACTCAGCAGGGCACAGGGCTCCTTCAGCATGAGAGATTTTACTCCCCTGGCTCAGCTGCATCCCTGCCCAGAGAAGCTGCAGCACATGTGCGGCTGCTTGGCTCCCACTGCCAGCTCTGGGAGTTAGGGTGAACAACAGGAAGCTGGTGCCAAGGTGAGGAGCTCTGATCCAGCTTCGACCCCCTGCCAGCCTGTGGTCACACAGTGCTGCCAGTTCATGCCCCAATTAATTCATCACACGTCCCGTGCTGCAGCTGGGGCTTGGGCCTCTGCCTTTGTTCCAGCACCGGTGCATGGCTCTGCAGCTGCTTCTCCAAGGCGTGTACCAGCAGCAGCTCCAGCCCGTGGCATCTGCTCTGAAACACTTTCCAGCACAGGAACTCCCTGAGCAGTCCTACCACCCCTAGCCTTGCCCACCCCCATTTGCCCTGAGCCTACAGCTCTGAGCAGGTTGTCAGGTACCCCATCACCCATTTCCCTCCCCAGGAAGGAGCTCCATAGGTGGAGCAAAGCTGGGGAAGACCCTGTGGTTCATCCCCCTCTACTGCACACAGCTCAACTTGCCCTAAAGAAGTGACCTGTGCTGTTTTTGTGAGCTGATCTAAGGCAGCAGGGAGGGGGACATGCCTGGGCTGCAGAGCTGCCTCTCAGACACAACACTGCAGGCAAGGGCTTGTCCCAGCTTCAGTGCAACCACAGGCGTGGCAGCGGCTGAGCCACACACCACTGCACTCACCTCCCTGCCCATCCCCAGCTGTTCCCCAGAGCCCCTTGGCTGGGTTTAGGGACATGTTAAATGACAAGGTGACAGAGCAGGTAGCACCATAGGAGGCAGCACCAGACATAGTTCTACCCTGATGTAGGTGCACAGACAGGATGGGCCTTCAGGAGACAGCACAAAGCATCTGTTGCAACATGCTTGTCTGCTGCCCATGGCTCCGGAGTTCGTTCCTGGAAAACCACAGAGGAGTCAGGCACTGGCTCGGAGCCAGGCAGAAGGGAGTTCAACCTGTGCTTCCAAGGACTCTGCTGTGGAACCCACAGGAAAGGCACACGGCAGCAGGAGCAGAGGATGGGGACAGGGGGGCACATGGTATCCAGGCTGTCACCTGGCAAGGAAAGTATCTGGACAGAGGGGCGGAAAGAAGCTGCTCCTCTGCCCTGCATGAAGGTGGTTCTGGGGGGAGTGGCAAAGGATCATATTCCCAAGCTGACCCCCCAGTTTGTACCCTGCACCCCACCCACTGTGCTGAGCTCGTATGTGCTGTGCCCAGCCTGGCCCCAGGCTCCCCGTGGGCAGCAGGAGATTCCCATGAAGGTTCATCCAGGCAGGTTTGGGGCTGTGATACCACAGGACATCACCAGCACTGGCAGTGGGGCACACAGGTTTGGAGACAGCAGTGTCCAGGGAGAGGACACTGATCTCTGCCCTGTCCAGACATAGTGAGGTGACATTTTCTTACCCACTGTTGAAAGGCTTTGATTTTGTTTTTCCACGCCTCACATCATGAAGGTGCATGAGCAGTCTCAGGTACCCCTGGCAAACTCCTGACTGCTGTGCCATGACTTGGGCGTTGGGTGCATCCCTGCTGCCAACACTGCCATGGGTTTGAGCCCCCACCTTATCTTCCCCTCCACTTACTGGGATGGCATACCCCAGCTGTTGCCTGTGGAGAGGAATAAATCATGGAGAGGGGGCTATGCATTGAGAACAGGGGAACAAAATGGCTTTTCATGCCATAATCCTTTGTAATAAAACACCAGAGGCAAGAAAGATGATAAACAATGTCTCCTGTGTGAGCCAGCTGCTTCCTAAAATAAAGCGCTCCTCTGCTCCGTCAGCTGCCCCGGCTCGGGTGCAAGTACGGGTGCTGCCGCAGACACCGGAGCCGCGTTCCCGCAGGAGCACATGGTGTCGCAGCTCCGGGCACGGCCCCTCAGGCCCGCGGGAATCTGCAGAATGCAGCCGGGGGGGGGCCAGAATTGAGGGCTGAGTTCCGGCCGCTGTCAGCAGCGGGCTGGGAGCGCCCAAAGGGCTCGGCATCCCCGGCGCCAGCAGCGTGTGCCGCCCGGCCAAGGCACGCAGCCAGGCTGCTGCCACCTGCGCCTCGGGCCGGCGACAGCCCCGGCAAATGCAGGGGCGCTCCGTGCGTGCCTTCCCGGCTTTGTTTAGAGCCAGGTGCTGGCCTGGTCCCGAGCAGGAAGCTCTGCGTGCTCCCGGGTCATCACTACTCACGCTGAGCACTCCTTGGCAGGGGATGAGTAAGCTCCTGCTGGTAAACCTGACCTCCAGGGCATAACTTCAAGAGCAGGAATAATTTTTGCACTGCTGGGGAAAGTGTTGGGTTGTGCTGAGTGTGTGCAGCCCACAGGCCAGTTTCCCAGCACAGGTGTCCAAGGGTTTCTGGCTTGCTGTGTGGGTGCCTTGCTGAGTGCAAAGGGACAGTGGCTTTCCCGCCCTATGGCCATGGGGGTTCCTCAGCACAGTGCTCCTCCCCACCAGGAGGAGATGGGGACAGCTTGTTTGTCCGTCCTTCCCATGTCACCAAGTGGCCCCATCACACACAACTCACACACCGTCGTTGCCTCCTATAAGCTCCTTTGCCAAAGGGCTGTTGTCACTAGCACACACAACACTTTCATTTCCCCACTATTGCTTCTTCTCTTCTGCCTTCCTCTTTTGCAGCCACGTGCTTTGCTCTTTATCTCTCCCCATATACAGGTCCTCCCCAAGTTCTCCCAGAAGAGGTTTCCCCTGGCAGCTCATGCTTGCTGCCCCTTGCTTCCCCTCTCAACCTGAGCCACCACGGATGGTTTGAGCTCTGTGCTTGGCAACGTGCCTGTGTGGGCAGCAGAGACCTGGCAGGAAAAGGCCAACCCAAGTGACACAGAGGTGGTGACATGTTTTCCCCAGGGATGCAGGGAACAGGGAGGAGAGGGTGGGCAGGATCTACCCATTGAGGAGCTGCAGCATTCACCCGTCTGTGCAGCCTGGCTTCACCTTATTCTGTTTGCTCTGGTGCCAAACACACACCTGTAAAATCCACAGTTCAGGTTGAGGTTGGCAATCTCCTGCCATCCAGGAGCTGCCTTAGGCCTTGCTCACTGACACCTCTTGGCTCTCACCACTTTCTGCTGCAGTCCTGGGGCCTGCCAGATGGAGAGTGGCAAAGAGAAAACCCTGGCTGCCAGAGTGCAAAAGCCTCCCTTGCCCTGGGTGAGTTGTGCTACAAACCAGCGTGGTGCTGTGGGACATGAGAAAGGTACCACAGACTGGCAGGGAGCCATGGGGCACAGTGGAGTCCAGCACAGGGCCATGCACAGGCTGACTCAGTCACCTCCTGCCAGAGGTGGGGTTATGATCCTCCACATGTGTGTATTGGGCCAAATCCTCTCCTGTGTGAGTCAGAGGGGATGGAGCAGTGGCAGGGACAGACACCCATCCCAGCCACAAGCCCTGATCTGAATTCACCTCATGCTGCTGATCACCAGGTATTTGCCCAAGTTCCTCCTGATGGTGAGTCAGCCTTCTCCTCCCTCCCCTGCAGTGAGGCCACGGCTCACCATCTCACTGAGCATGAGAGGAAACCACCCAGAAGCAGCAGGATGGACCCTGGATTGGAGAGGCATGGATTATATTCTCCTGGCATGGCCAAGAGGGGCTGACATTAGTAACTCACCTGGTGCCCAGTGAGGGAAGGGTCATAGTGCCCTGCCAGGAAGGCCCAGCTCCTGGGATGGCATCCTCTGTGCATGGCTGCCTGCTGGGGCAGTCCATGCTGCTCAAGCCACCACATTTCTAGGGAACATCAGTCTGGCAGGTGTCCTGGCCTCCCACACCTCTGGCAGCTGTGGGCCCATGGGTGCCAGGGTGAAAAGGTGAAGGTCTGGGATTGGGAGGGAAAGTGCTGACATAAAAGGCTTTTCTGTAATGGTTCTCCCCTTACTGGCTCACACTCTGCTGGCAACAGGGACATTTTGGACACTGGTTTAGTAAAATAGGTAACTTTACCCTCAGTCTTGAGGATAGGGCATTTATTTAGGTGTGCAGATAGGGCACTTAGGCAACGTGTTCTGGTACTTCCTTCTGGCAGGGATGTGGTTGGGAAAAGTGCCTGGACTGCCCTCATTTTAGGTGAACACAGGATACTGGCCATAAGACACATGGAGATGTGTTTGCTGGGGAGCTGCTCCCAGCTCCAGCTGATGTCCCTGGGACTGCCAGCCCCTGGGGTGGCTTCCTTGGGGCACCGACCTGGCTGTGCTAGCACTTAACCCCATGCCTAAACCTGTATTGCTACATGCCCAGGTTGGCTGCAGTGAAAAAGCAGCGCAAACCCAGATGCATCAACACCTCTGTGGCTCTGCAGGACGCATGGGGGTCCCCATGGGCTGCTTCCACAGACTCAGGGTCAATGCCGGAGCATCGCCAGCTTCTGGCACCAGCCACCCTTCCTCATCGAGCAACCCACAGTCCTGGCTGACAAACCAGCTGTCTCTATAGGATTGGAGTGCCCAGCTCCCCTGGCAGGCTCTGCTGCCTGTGTGCACAGCACAGGGTGAGGGGGAAGTTATTGTAAGCACAGCAGTGCCAGGGAGGGGACACTCCTGCTGTGGCCTTGCAGACGTCCATGTGACTCAGGGAGAGATAAGTACCCCGGTGCTTTACCCTGGTGCTTTTCCATGCCTGCAGAGGGGCCCATTGCAGCGGGGAGAGGCAGCGGGGCAGTGTCAGGGGCAGCCAAGGTGCTCTGGGCAGCCACTGAGACCTCCCTATCCCCAAAAGCAGCACTGAGGAGGGGAGATCAGCACAGCTGCTTTGTGTTTCCATCCCAAAGGCTTCACTTGGTTCAACTCAGCCTCTGGCTCTCAGGGATGAGGAAAGGGCTCAGGCTGGCTTTACCTGCCTGCCCCTCCTCCATGAGAAAAACCACCTCTGAGCAGAGACACATTACCACCCTGACAAACAACCCTGGCTGTTGGCACTGGGACAAGATTCCCACCTCCAGGAGAGGGTTCTGTCCTGGGGACATCAGGGTGCTGAAGGGGCACAGCCACCCTGGCATGTGCTGGGCTTCCCAGTGCTCAGCCCAACATAGCAGCAGCCCCCGCTGGGCCTCTGCATTGCTCCCTACTGCTGTCACCCCATGGAAAACCCCACACGCTGCCCTGACAGCGCACAAACACCAAACTCTTACTTGCAGCTCTTTCAATTCTGCTTTTTGAGGGGTGGAGGCAGTGGCAACCACACAGGCAGTGTTATTTGCAGTCCTTGGCAGGCAGCGTTGGTGGAGGCACCAGGCAGATAGGCACCATGTCCAGACAGGCGCAACAGCCCAGTGTTTGTCCCCAGCTGACCAGGCTCATTAGGAACACTGACCAAACCTGTTAGCTGGCAAATTTTGGTTAGTCTGCTTCCACCTCCTCCGTAAGTGGCCTGGTGTGTCCAGTGACCCTGCAGGTGAGGTGAGGAGGTCCTGGCAGTAGCCAGGAAGCCACAGCATAAACCTGGAGGTACTGTCAGAGCTCACCCACGCTGTGCTGGTGGCCAACAGCAGGACCTGGGGATCTCCACCCCTGCAAGGCAGGGCTGGGATCAGCCCAGAGAGTACCAAGGGATTTACTGCATTCAAACCCATCCTTACAGCGCTGCAAAAGCCACCTTCAGTGAAGGGCAGGGGTGGAGGTTGGCTCAAGGGGAACAGAAGAGCAGTGCCATGCAGTGATGGGAGGACTCTGCTCCAAGAACTGGGTGGGCAGAGCTGGCCTGGCCACACCAGCAGGACCCAGGCCAGCATCTCCAGCCAAGCTGACAAAGTTTTAGGCAGGGGACACCAAGTTTTCTAAGGCAGGAGACTCAGCCTTCACATGGGCAGCAAGACTGAGGTTAGCTTCTGCTTTTAGATGCACCAAGAAACCACAATGGTGGTGGAGCACAGTGGCCACGATCAAGCCAGCAATGTTCCCAGTTCCCCCAGGAACTGATCCCCAAGCAAACACCAAGCTGGATTCACCCTGCAGGGAACCATCCCACATCACCCTCTGAGCAACACTGAACAACCAGCACTGCTGCTGCACCAGGCAGAGACCTCCCAACCCCCCAGGGCAAGTCAAGCTACAGCCAGAACCTTTGTCAGGGAAGAAGCCACGAGCCATAGGTAGATCATTACAATTTTTTATTTTATAATAAACTTCTTATTTTTCCCCCAAGGAAGACAAAAAACTGTGAGTGAGGCTACAGAACACTGTCAGTGAAGAATATGCAAGACAGACCCAGGCTGGAGGTGAGGCCAGAAAGGTTCCTCACTCCCCCAGGCAGAAGGGGTCCATGCCCAGAAGCCTCCATGGCCCTTGCTCATCTCCCCACTGTATCAGAGCTAGATCAGTGCTGTCACAGGAGGCAGCTGAGCAGCAGAGATGGCATTGAGTCAGGCTACTGATGGACTGAGAGGACCACACTTTGTCCCCCCACCTGCCAAAGCTGCCAGCAAAGTGGGACAGTGTGTTAGGTGATACAGCTGTTTTCTATACATGTATGTGATGTAAATTTTAAAAAAACCCACATGATTCATTTCAAAGCAAAATAATTAAGTAGTTGCTCTTCCTGCCAGGCGATCTCTCTCTAGGAAGACTTCACACATTCCTTCTCCTGCTCAATAGCTGCAAGAGAATAGAGGCCCATTAGTCTCTAGTGGTCTTTTTTTTTTTTTTTTTTTTTTTTTTTTTTTTTTTTTTTTTTTTTTGTGGAAGCACGCACTAGAGTAGGTTTTAGAGGATTCACTCAGGCCCTGGTGGCCAGTTTCGTGGTTTAATCCCAAGCGGGGCGGTTTAACAGGCTAGAAAATGACAAGCCACGCGTGTGCATGGCAGCAAGTCGGGCACCTGTCCGCAGGAAAGTGATGCCCTGAGGGACCAGTTTGATGCAACAGCCCTCTCCGAGTGGCCATGCCCGCTGCCCCGGGCTGCACATACCTCTGCCCGTGCCTTTCCCCGGGCCAGAGTCCTGCCGCCCCAAACCGCCCCTCTGCCCCGGATGCCTCGGCGGTGAGACCGGCCCCGAAGGCACTGCCCCGCCGCTCCTGCCTCCCGCCCCGTCAGCCCCCGGCCCCGCACTCACTCTCCTTGGAGGGCAGCGTGTTCTTCTCCTCCGTGTTGGTTTTCTTCAGCTTCTTCTTGTCGAATTTCTCCACCTCCGAGAGGTCTGGTTTGTCGCACATTTTGCCTGCGAGACCCCCGCCGCAGTCAGCCGAGGGATGGGGACGGGAAGACAAAGGCGGCTCCGGCCCCCCCCCCCCCCCGGCCCCCGCCGCGGACAATAGCGCAGGGCGGGGCGCGCCGCCGCCCCGGGCACCGTACCGCTCCCCGGGCCCGGGCAGCCGTGCGGGGCGGGCCCCCGGTGTCCCCACAAGCCGGGGAGCCCTCCCCGCAGCAGGCAGCCATGTCCCCCCGGGACCCGCCGCGCCCGCAGCCCCCACCCCGGGGCGCCCGCCGAGTCTCTCCTCGCAGCAGCGCTGCGCGGGGCCCCCCTCGGCGGCCCAGCCCGTACCTGCGGCGCTGTAGGGTGCGATGTGCGGTGGATGCGGTGTGCGGTCGCTGCCGGCACCGATAGCGATCCCACTCCTTGCGTGCCCAGGTGAGTCTGGAGCGCGCGCCGTGCGGGGCGGAGCCTTTTATACCCCAGCCGCCGCCCAGCCCGCGCGCCCATTGGCTGCCCGCCCGCCGCGCCCGCCGGGAAGCGCGTGGCCCGCCAGGGGGCGGCCGTTCCCGCCGTGCCGCGCGACGGGGGCGCGAGCGGGACCGAGTGCGAGGGGCGTGAGGGAGACGGGGAGGGAGGGGGACAACGGGAGAGGGAGACGCCGGGTGAGGGGTCACCGGGGACGGCGACACGGGGACACACCGCCTCACAGCACACACGGACAGGCGGCACACAGCCCGTCACACACGCGCGGACACAGCTCCTACTGCTCCACGTGCGGGCATGGTTCCCGCTGCCACTCCTGTGCGCGCACGCAGCTGGGTGCCAGGTGTGAGGGGCAGCAGGCTGGTCCCCATGAGACCAGATGATTCCAAAGTCACTGTCCCGGCCTCAACCCACCAGAAGCAGGTGCCCCACAGCAACGGAGGCAGCTGTGGCCTGTGTGTGTGTGTCCAGGGATGCTCCCACTGCTGAAGCAGAACTTGAATAAAGCAAGCCTTGGGCTAAACCCTGTACTCTCTTCTCCCTGTACCCTCCACCTCCTCCTGGCCTGCCAGCCTCTGGGTTTTGCTCAGGGCTTACTGGAGATTTTGCAGAGAAAATCCCCAGCAATCCGGAGGGAACACTTGCTTTGTGTTCTTTAGCAAGACGACTGCCGTCTTGGCAGGAGGGACTTGGTGCTATCCAGCGACAGCAGGTCACGGCCGGAGGTGGCCCTTTGCCACAAGCCCTGGGGCACCTTCTCGCTCCAGGCAGAATATGGGCTCTGAATTCAAGAAGCACCAAGAGCTGGCAAATGCTAAAAAGGCAAAGGCCAAGATCTAAGGCCAGGCTGCTCCTCCGAGAGGAGTCTGGATGGCAAACAACCTCCCATTCCTGTGCCTGGGGGAGGGAGAGAGGGAGGGAGAGGCTGCAGGCAAAGCTCCAGGCCAGGCTGCTCCCAGAGCAGCTCTGATTTGGCCACAGCAGGGCTGCCTTCGTGAGCATCCTTCAAACCCACCCTGCAGAGCCTGCAGCACACAGCCCAGCCCCAGTGAGAACAGGCTCATCTTCCCTGCACAGCCAGCAAGAACCAACAGATCCATGCAGTTTCAAAATGAACACAGGAAATCCTTTTTGCCTTCATGCAAATAGTCAGACAAGTGTTTTACCATGTGTTTACTCTCTGGCTGTGCTCACCTTCCCCTCAGCTTCCCCCTTTGCTTGCCTGTTCTCCACATGCTTCTCCTTTGTGGATGCTGCAGTCTGACGTAGCTTTTGTCCCTGGCAGACAGCGAGTGCGAAAGAACCTGATCCCCACCCTGCCTGTGCACAGCCCCTCGCCAGCACCAGCTGCACCCAAAAATCTGCTCACCATCCTCACAGCCCCTCAGCAGACCAGCTGCACCCGCCACTGGCAAGGCTCAGCCCCTGGGCAATGTGTTGCAGCTCCTGATGCTGCAGCACTTTGTAACCCCCGGGTCTTTGTCTGGGCACAAAGCCACCACGGCGGACACGCAGGCAGGGGAAAGGGGAGCTCCCCCTTCCTCAAGCCACACAGGCACCACAACACTCGTACAAACCACGGCCAGTGCAGCTTTAAAGCCAACCCTGTGCACTGCCAGCAGGGGAGAGGTGGGGCTGCTGCTGGGGAGCTGCTAAAACCCATCTTGCACAAAGAACAAGAAAGGAGCTTATATCCCAGCAAGAGCTTTTCCCCCTGACAAATTAGCAAAGCCTCCCGTAACTGCACAACCAGCTTCTTTCTTACGTCTTTTGGCATTTCTGCCTTCAATAATTTATAACAAAAGAACTGAGACATCAACAGATGGGGAGAAAGCAAAACCAGCCCTGACCTGAAATAGTACAGACCGACTGCCAGCCATTTTAGATGGGTTTTAAATCTCACACAGAACAAGGCTGCCAGGGCTGATCCAGACTCCCCAATAGCCATTTCCAGGAATGCCTTATTCTCCTGTACAGGAAGGAGGCAGGAAGTTTTCTCTGATCAGAGGTTTTTCTCAGCCTCCTGACCCATCTGCCTGCAGGGCACCACCCTGACAGCTGCCAGGCTGAGCCGCTCCACAGGGTAACAGCACTTTCTCCCGTTTTCACCGCAGCCTCCTGCCACAACCCTTTTCATCCATCAGGGCAGCAGAGAGCCCCGGGAAGGCAGCAGCATACTGGGGCTGTTGTGTCTTACAGGAGGGATCATTCCTCCCATGGATGTTGCTGCAGTTTACAGAAGGGCTTGCTAAGACCCTTTTCCCCTTGCCCAACAGCAGCAAGACACAGTGCTGCTTTCTTTAGATCACAGAAACACCGACTCCAGACCTCCTTACATCAGTAAGGCAGGAGGGAGGTGCTAGCAAATTACTTTGAGATGTGTCTCGTGCTTTCAACAGTGGACACATCCTGCTACCTGCAAGGCTTACCTGGTAAGCTGTCTTGGTTTAGATCATAAGCTCAGCTCCCACCCTGGGCATTAGTTTCAGGTACCCAGGCAGGTGAGTGGGGCTGATACAGGACTAGTGATTGATATATTCCTTGTTCCTGTGAATTAACAGCAGGCAGCAGACAGGCACGAGATGGCTACCAGCACTAACCCCAGCATCCTCACACCTGCAGCCACACTCTGGCTGTGCCTGTGGCAGAGGGAGCTGCTGGAGCTCTATCCTGCTCCTCCAGACCTCCAAGTGCAGGAGCACAGCAAATGACTCAGTTGAGATTTTCTCCTGGGAAATAACTTGTTTTGTACAGTAGTAACCCAGGCAGCTGTGAAGAAAGCCTAAGACACCCCACAGCTCACCTTCAGACTTTGGTGATGTCTCCATCCCTTCTGATCTGAAGGTGTCAGAGCAGAGTGACTTTACTCAGGTATAAGAACTGTCCCAGGGAGGTGTCTCCCATCCTTTTTAAGAGCTACGACGTCATGCTGGATATTAAGTCTGTGCCCTCTCCCAACTTGAAACCCTGGTTTTATTGAAGTAACTAAGAAAACATTATATACTCACTAATAGCAATGGTCTCCTGTTTACAAATGGCTGTAAAGCTCTGTTGTTCTCTTTTATCAGAGGAAGGTGAAATCTGCTACATAATCCTGACAAGGCCCATAGCACTCACCCTGCTATTTTGGCAGAAAACCCCCCATTTTTTTCACTTATTCACTGGCCAGTACTGCAAGACATTTTAACAGATGGATGACAATTGTGATCCTCAGCAAATGTTTGCCTGAGGCTGTGGTCATGTTCAGTCTAGGCCTGGAAGTCTGTCTGTAATGCCAAGAACCTTACTCTAGACCTGCCACCTCACCTTCTGATTTCATTTATACTTTCCCATCTGCAACACACAATGAGAAAGGATCAGGGCTTAGTCAGAACAAGTGCTCCTCAGGACATAATCCTGTCTCTGATCATCTGCTTTGTGCGAGACACTTACAAATTCTTCATTTGTACTTGTTAAAATATTCAGGCTTCCCCCACCTGAACATTATGTGAACAAATCTGCTCAGATACATAATTGAACAGTACTAGAGAAGCTGCACTACCACCTCGAACAATTAGGTCCAGGAAATCAAACATGGACAAAAGCAATTGCTCAGTGCTTGGTCTCACACTTTTCCTTCCAGGCAAGGTGAGCAGAGCCAAGCTGAACCTCACAGCTGGCCACATGCACAAGGGTTAAACCAGATGACCTTCCAAAAGTTCTTCTAAATAAAAATTACTTCATGATCTGCCCTCAAAATGACCCAACTCAGAAGATTCATGTCACTTAAGATATTTAGAAACACTTACAGGCAGAGGCCATGGTTTTTAAATAAAAGTTTAATTCCTTCATCAGGTCTTAACTTTAAACACAAATGCTGCTGAAAATCCTCCCAGCGCTGCTCTGATGTCCTGGCTCATGGCTCTCAGAGCAGCAGCAGGATGGCAGCAGGGGCTCCCATACAGGAGGTGGGATCACAGACTCTCAGGAGAGCTCAGTGCAGGATGCAAAGCAAAGAAGCAAGAGATGCACAGTTTCCAGACAAACACCAATTCTTATACAAAAAGAAAATTTCTACACTAATAGAAGTGTTAACGTTGCCACAGGACAGGAGTTCAGGAAGGGAGAGAAGTCTTCAGTAAAAGGCACAACTAAAGCAGTACTTCCCTAGATTTTAACCACATCTTTCAGTTAGTTCCACTTACACCCCAGCCCCCAGCCTCTCAAAGCCATGCTGGTTACTCCAGAAAGTGATTTCAAGTTCCTTCTTTTCCCTTTTTCCCTTCCTCCAGCTCAAAAACAAATAAAAGAGGAGTGCTTATTAAAAAAGGAAAAAAAAAAAAAAAAAGAAAAAAAAGAAAAAAAACCCCCAAAACAAAACAAACAAACAAAACCAAAACAAAACCAGAATAAAACAGTTTGGTCTATAAACCATAGGAGTTCAAGAGAGACCTAGCAGTTTACCTTATGATTGTCTGGTACATTTTCTAAGTATTCAAGTTTCAGATGGTACTTATTACATCCAAGAGCCTCAGCCAGCTCTATAGTTTTGGTATTTTTCTTTCAGGCACTTTGTGGCCTGTCAGATTGGTGTTAAATCTGTAGTTTTCCCAGTATTATGCATCACCAGCCTCTTCAACCCATTGCCATAAACACTCCTGAAAAGCATCAGACCCACTTCAAGGGTTCCTTCAGATTTTGTTGTCCTGCAACCTGCAGTGCTCCTTGGCTTAAGGTATTTTGAACAAGCAATGCTTTCAAGGAAAGGCAGACAATGAGCAGGACAATGTGTCAGTAACTTCCAGGATAACAGGACTGTAACAGGCAATGAATGAGAGGCTGAGCCAGCTGGACACAAAGCTTTTGTGTTTCAGGTCACCCCAGCGTCTGAGCAGGCACTTGCTAGATGCAACAACCCTGCTGCTGTTGGATAAAGAGGCTCTGTTTACTACTGTACTGGCAAAAAAAAGGGTCAGGGGGTTGCACAGCAGGTCAAGGTGCAGCTGCAGTGCATGACAGCAGTCCTCTAGTTAGCTAGCAAGGCTAACAGGAAGCTGTGAAATTGAAAAGCTGGTTTTAGCCTGCACTAGAAATCGAAGCACGCAACCACAAGTTCTCTATGTCAGTTTTCAGAAAAGAACACTTGTCCAGGATGCACCTTCCCCACTAAGCTAACACAGCACTGCACAGACTCTGCTCTCACCCTCACTTTGCTGTGTAGCACACTGAAGGGCATTTCATTTCATCGGCAATTAAGAGGAATTCAAGTTTGCAAGCTACACTGATCTCCTTTCCTGGGAGGAAGCTGTAGCAGAACCAAATCCTAGGTTGGTTCAGGGCTTCACCAAGGGTCAAGCCTGGCCAAGACACAAGCCTTCCCCACCACTCTCCAAGGGCTCTGTCAGGTACAGAGTGGTAAGACAGCCAGCAGTCTCTTGGGCTTTTGCTGTAGATCCAGATCAACATGTCCTAGGGAGCTCTACTTCCCAAACAATTTAGGGTGCACATGCCAGATCATCTAACCCTGCCCACAGACAAACCCTCTCCCTCCCCCCCTCAAAATAATTGTGGCAATTAGCCATGTGTCAGTCCTGCTCTCCACAGACCTGCAGAATTGAGTCAGTGCTACTGATCAGCTCCATGCACAGGGGTGCTGGTGGAGTTGGCTGTTATAGAGATGGGCTTTCCCCTTCCAGCCTCCCAGTGTTGGGAACAGAGCCAGTAAACCTGACTTCAGCAGGAGCTGTAGAGAACTGCACTGGAACAAGCAGAGTCTTCTACTGAACTTTACAACAAGCTGAACAACTTTTGGTTTTAAAAAAAAAAAGCCATACAAGCAGCAGCTGACATCTGTTGTTATAAAGGGACATGGCTGAATAGGTAGGAAACAGATTCCCCATTATGAGTCCTCCTGATGGCCTCTGCGAGGATCATTGAGATGTCAATCACCTGCAAGGGAAAAAGAGATGCATCAGCACCACTGAAAAAAAGGCATCAAGCCTGAAAGAACGGCTGGGAAGTCAGGGAGAACCTAAAGAATAAACTCATCACCCACATTTATAACATGCCAGATGCAGACAAATTACTTCTACACAGGATTAGGATTTAATTACATATAAGACTGAAGAGACCCTACAAATAGCACTACAAATATTCTAGTTGGTCTGTCAGAGTTAGTCTGCTGTCGCCTTGTTTTGCTCAGAGTCCCTGGGCTCAGTCTGTTTACCACAGGACTCTCTCATTCACTTTGTGCAGTGAAGTTAGGGCAGTCTAAATCAAGATGAAATCACTTCCCCTGAGCCAAGAGGTTTTACCACTGCTGCCAGCAGTCTGAGGGTTGAAGCTGCTGTGCTGCAGCTCAGCTCCCAGGCGTTGTGCTGGCTCCATCTGGTGGGGTCAGACAGGTACCAGGAGGAAAAGTCGAGTCTCGGCCAAATCTCAGCTCTGAATCCCCACAGCTAAAGCTTTTCAATATATGTAGTCTAGTAAGAATCACCATACTCATGGTACATTAAAGAAACCAAGTGAAAGCCATATTTTTTACCTTCTAGATAGCTTGTCTCTGAAGGAGAAAAAAAATCAACAAGCTGCAGAGTAAAGCCTGAGACTTGTGACAAATCCTTCAGCTCTGTTTTCCTCAGCATCAGACATCAGTGTGTAAATGTGAGGTACTAAGAGCCTGGAAAACTGCTCCACTGCAATCATTGGCTACAGCTACTTACACAGAGCTTGCCAGTTTATCATTTTGCCTACACCAGCTGCAGTGTGGAGCCTGGAAAGAAGGTGAAGCACCAGAAATGTTTTACATGTTGCAGGAGTATCATCCAGAAGTTAGTGCTGAAAGAATTGAAATCAGCTTATAACGTATTTCCAAAAGCAGCTTAAAATTGACTGCAGCTTCAACCTTCAGCAGTTCAGCTTCCTTTTCATCAGCAGCACAGTAGTGGGGGAGCTTCTACTCACACCACAGTATTGGTTGTGAGTAGTGCCAGAACTTCTTCAAATGCCTGTGTCCTAGATATTGGTGCTGTGAAGCCAAGGCCCATCTGGAATTAAATCTGGCAAAGGACGTCAGGGACAAGAAGAATGCTTTCCTTTTGTTACTGATGTATTTGGAATAAACTAAGAATAATGTGGGCCTGTTACTAAAGGGAAGGGGGACCCTGGTGACAGAGGATGCAGAGAAGGCAGTTAGTGAGCACCTTCCTTGCATCAGTCTGCACTGACAAGCAGGAAGAGTGGGGTAAGGGAGTGTTGGAAGGAAGATTTTCCTTAGGGAGGATTGGGTTAGAGGACACTTGGCCAGACTTGTTATCCACAAGTCCACGGTCCCTGATGGGATACATTCATGAGTACTGAGAGAGCTGCCAAACATCACAGCCAGCCACTCATGATCCACCTGGAAAGGTCCTAGAGATCAGCAGAGGTGCCTGAGGACTGGAAGAAAGCAAATACAACCCAGAATTACTGGCCAGTCAGCCTCACATCAATCCCTGGACAGGTGACAGAGCACTTCATTCTGGAAGCCATCTCTCTGCACATGGATGACAAGAACATGACCAGGAATAGTCAGCATGGATTCACCAAAGGCAAATCATGCTTGACCAACCTGATCACCTATGAGGAAGCAACTACCTGGATGGGTGAGGGGGGAGCAGTGGATATTCTCAACTGCAGCAAGGCTTCTGACAATATCAGTCATGAAATCCTCACAGGCAAGCTCAAGAACTGTACACTGGATGAGTGGATTGAGCAGTGGCTGAACAGCAGATTCTGGGGATCATTATCAGCTTTTGTTTTTCCTATGGATGGCAAAGGCTGGGCATAAAGAGACATGCACAACAAAGCTGTCAGCACCAACATCAGAAGTTCCTGTCTACCTCTGCTTCAGCACTGCACATCATCAGCACATCACTCCTCCAAAGGGCACACATCCAACTACTTGCCTACATCGTGGCCCCATTAAATCAGATACCTGATCTAGGTAAAACAAACCCTGAAGATCCTTTAATGAACTGTTTGAGATGAGCTGGAACAGAAGCTGCTTTCTATCACTGTAACATGCCTGTTACCCCACAACAATAGGGCCAAGAGAACCGGACAACACTGATGGCAGTACCAACAGAACCACTATCAGCACTACACAGTATTGTGAGGTTTTCACCCCCAACAGGTGAAGAGACAAAGCTACCACCCTCCAGGAGTGACAGAAAATAGATGCTCACCTGGATTTTAGGGCACTGCTTCATCTTGTCCTCCTGGGGTATTGTGTTTGTGACTACAACTGCCTCAAAACAGGCATTGTTGATCCGGGAAATTGCTGGCCCAGAAAAGATCCCATGAGTTAAGATGGCATAAACTTTGGTGGCTCCAGCTGACACAAGCCTGCAAGGAGGGAGTAAAGGAGAAGGCTGAGTAATTCTCAGCAAGAATTAAGCTGACATTAGTGCAGGGCACATGGTGATCACGCAAGAGACAGCACCATGTGCTTAGGGAACAGGCTACCTTTGATTCCCCTTCTCTGTTGACTTGGGGAAAAAAAAATTACAAGTACCATGAAATCCACCACAGGCAAAGCACACACTGAAAATACCCCATTGTTCTTAGCTCTGGAATATTTGGAACAGATCATACAAATCACCTTCTGTAATTTTTGCTTACACAAGGTAGCAGATATTTAATACTGTGTTAATACTTTAATACTGTATTTAATACAGCATGAAATACTGCACTAATATTTAATACTGTATTTAACAGTTAACCATCTTGCATATATTGGTGTTTCTAGTGTAAAAGACATGAATGATACCAAATTTGAAAAGCTTATTTCTAATACAAAATCAGCTGATGGACCAGACAACACTTAGTTCTATTTGGCATGGTCAGTGATGGTACATTTTTAATTCAGGGGGAAAAAAAAAAGATGCTATGGTTTTCTATCTATTCCCACTCTGAGAACTTAAACTGGGTTTTTTCCTTACTTTGTATAACATGAATAATCAAGAAACTGCATGAGCCATGTGAAACTCGCCATGCAAATGATCTGCTTAACCCATTATACAGCGTTCAGCAGGAGTAGGCTCCTGGGTCAGGGAGGCAGCCCCCACTCACTTGTCTGCAGCGTGGCAGATGGTGCCACAGGTGTCTGCCATGTCATCCACCAGGATGGCCACTCTGTCCTTGACGTCGCCCACCAGCACCATGCGGTCCACCTCGTTGGCCTTCTTGCGCTCCTTGTGGATCAGGGCAAAGTCCACGTTGAGCCGGTCTGCGATGGAGGTCACTCTGAGGAGAGAGAGTTCCCCAACAGCTCTTAACACCACACTGCAGCTTCAACCAAAGCTCTCTAAAAGAAGCTGTCACCACATCTGCTACTGCTCCCAAGCAATTAATAGAAGGCACTCTTAGTTTCCCTTCAAGCAGCTAAACTGCAACCTCTGATCTAATATCTCTCAGTGACAGCAAAGGGATCTCATCTTTCATCATGACCACTGTAAACTAATTTGCATTTAAGCTGAAAACAAACCTCAATCAGTAAGGTCAGCAAACTTGAAGTGATCCAAACACTTGGAAAGTTGTCATCGTTGTAACACTACACTGGAAAGGCTTAAGTTGTGCTGTGACAGGGCTTTACTGTCACTCTTGTAAGCAGTCAATCATCATGCACACAAGCACTGGCACAGACTGTGGCAGGATTACACACCCAGGAAATTCAAATACATCACCTCCCATTTATTTCCATTAAAGTGACTGCAGAACAACCTTACTAGAGGGATCTTAACTTTACATATTGATACTGATGAATAGTAAAGAGTTTAAAAGCATGAAGTGTAGAAGGAGAAAAACACACATGCCCCCAAGACATTCTACACTTGAGCTAAGTAGACTCTTAGCCCCACTAGATCAGACCTGTCATCCTGGCTGTCCTAAACAAGACTGTTAAACTAAACTGAAGTATTTGGCTTTGCATATCTCCATAAAATACCGCACCAATCAAGATCGACACATTTCAGTATAAGAGGCTTTTGAGCAGATTTTTTCATGAGTCAGATTATATCTGGCTGGCTTGGCACTTCATACACTGCGTTATGCAACAAGCTACAGAAATAGCTGAATATATAGAAGGTCTTGCCCAACCCATAGACCACAGCAGAGCTACAGGAGACACACAGTGACCAGTGTCAGTGTCCCTTGGCTGTCTGTAACACATCCCTTAATACATTCTGAGACATGTGAATCAGATCAGCACATACCAGCATTCTGGCGTGACAGCCCTGGATTAAAGAATACATCTGTGTCCCTTTACTGTTCACATGTAGCCCTCAGACAGAAGCATCAAGGAACAGCCTAGTTTCTCCTAAAAAGCACCTGAGAACGTTCTGAGCTGCCCACAAACTGGCATGTTTGTCTGCAGGGAGATGGGAGATTGTCAGGCTATCAAAATAGAAATGTGCTATGGCATATGCTGCTGCTTCTTGGAAAGGAACCATCTATCTTCCTTGTTCTCAGGGAAGATGAAGAATGGCAGCAGGCTTAAATCACAGCTAGATATTCAGATCCAGGGTAATAAAGTAAGAAAATGCCTCAACAGACTAAGTTTAATTCTGCAAAGAAAGCAGCCTGGATAAAAATACATCATTAATCATCAGCAGTAAACCTCCCTTGGCATAGGGGTGTAAGCTGCACTATTTCCTCCTTCAATTGGCATAAAAATTGGTTTAATCCAAGGGACGCAGCTTGGATTAAAGCTATTGTTGTGCAATTCCTACCTATGCAGCTGTGATTCTAGGGGCTATTTAATCCTCTGTGTAGCCCAAGAAACCTTCTAAACATTCCCTAGGAAGAATATCTGACCACTCTCCACCAGTTGTCCCAGACTGTCTGAGAGAAGGCAGACTGACAGAAGGAACATGTCTTAAAAATAGGGTCACATTGAAGTAGACACAGCAGCAGTATCTCAAGCTACCTGTCTGACAGCTCACCTCTTGGCTCCACCAGCATCTGGTGAAACAATGGTGCAGTTCTTCCACTCTGGAATATTCTCTTTGATCCATTTCAGTACAGCAGGCTCGGCATATAAATTATCAACAGGGATATCAAAAAAACCCTGCAAGGAAGACAACAGGAACAGATGCAGCTGAAAGTCCCATTCCAGAAACAGCTGTAAGAAGCCTTCTATATCATCAGGCATGCAGTCATCACCTTTCCTTTTTACTTCCCTTGATATAAGGGCAGTAGTCTTTGGGATACACAGAATAGTAATGTAAGAAGTCTTCAGTGCCAGAAATAGTTCAGCAGCATAAATAACACTTTACATCTAACACCTCCACAAAATGAAACTAGTTCTGTCCTGAGGGCTGCAGAAAGTCTGCAGCAAATGCACTCATTTCCAGAGCAGCTGGCTGCCTGTTTACAGTCAGTCTTTAAAGCTCATTACCCAAAC
Organism: Chamaea fasciata; assembly: GCF_029207755.1. Classification (NCBI taxonomy): domain Eukaryota; kingdom Metazoa; phylum Chordata; class Aves; order Passeriformes; family Sylviidae; genus Chamaea; species Chamaea fasciata. The sequence goes on from NW_027094107.1 coordinate 198,574, forward strand.
TGTTCATATCTACAAAACAGGCCTGAGTAACATCTGTCTTTAAACCAATGCAGCTGGTTCTGTAACTTTACAGTGACCCTGCAGACTTCTCCAAATCTCATAGGTCACTAAAAGCCAGAAGTTAACCCTGGAGTAACAGGCAGGAGAGTGAGGGGCAGGTACTCCTGAGGAATGCTGCAAGGTCCAGGGTAACAGACCCTTCTCACCATCATTCCTTCTGTGTTCAGCAGCACAGCAGCTACAAGAACCAGGTTGAAACCAGCCAGATGCTGAAAGCACAGATGCACAAATTATCCCATTAAATCTCATCACTGCTGCTGGTGCAAGGTTAGCTCTACGGCACACACCAATTCCAAACCCTTAAGGAAGAGAGGGACCCCCTTGGGCTCAGTTATTTCATGCATTTCTGACACCCTTCTCAGCTGTGCCCCCACACATTTTTTTTAATCTGAGACAGTATTTCTGGGCAAATCATACTGAAGTGTGAATGACTGCACTTAAAACTATTAAAGCAGCCAGCCCACTTCTTCACCAGGCAGTAACTACCTTACCCTTTGCAGCAATACAAAGACATCCTTCCCTCTGCCACACCCCTTCAGTTACACTGAGTTGGTTTCTTGGTCCCGAGCAGTTGCCCAAGGTGGAGAGAAACAAAATCAAATGGAGCCTGCAGCCCCTAAGTCTCCCTGGCAAATATTCTTGCCAGTTTTCTTACACAGCCCAGGGGGTAAGTTCAGTTGCCCTGTGAGATATTTTGTTCATAAGCCAACAAGGCCTATGAATGATTTTCAATTCATTACCAGCCTGGGAGAGAACCAAGGCCAGCTTGTGTGGGAGGGTGGCACTGAATGGATACAAGTGGGATTGCCCATCTTCCCAGAGGCAAACTATCACTGACATCACTGTGCTGGTCAACTCAACCCACAAATGCAGCTGTGCCATTTCTCCAAGACAACACACTAAGCATCAGAAAGCTCTGCCCAGAATTTAAGGACACTCCACCTCACATTCCTCCAAGATCTAGTGACGAATGAACAGTGTCACTGTGTGGCAACAAAACTGTAGTGATCATTTACACATTTACTTCATTTACACAAGACCCAATACACTCAGTATGCTGAAGAAAAACTATACCTTCATTTACAGGTTAACCTGCTATCCACCTCCCCATCCAGTCCCAAATTCCCAGGTCTTGATCACTGCAGTATCTCAAAAAAGCAGATGCCTGCAAAGCAGTCAAGAGGCCCAGCCTGGGACTGGTTAAGTGCTTTCCTGATTTCTGCTCCTACCTGAATCTGAGATGCATGCAGGTCCATGGTGATTATATGATCTGCACCTGCCACAGACAGCATGTTTGCAACCAACTTGGCAGAGATTGGAGCTCGACTCTGGTACAGGAAAAAAAAAAAGACAGTATAAGACAAGTTCAACTCCTTCATCAAGATGTCAGCCTTCTGCTTCCAGGCAGTGATTCACAAGCAGTTACTAAAAGGAGCACTCATTAACATTGCATCTTCTCATCAGCTAGTGATTAGACTTTAGTATATTTTCAAGAACCAGATCTTTATAAAAAGATCATTTTGCAGTCCAGTGTCTTGAAGTTTAACAAAATGAAGTGAGGTTGGATATTCAGAGGAGGCGACAAAACTTCATTTAAATGCTCTCCTTCAGTCAAGACTTACAAGGTGTGCATTCAACCTCCCTGCAGAGACCTTTACCACAACCCTTACCTTGTCCTTTTTGTCCTGTCGGGCGTAAGGGAAGCAGGGGATGACAGCTGTGACTCTGCTGGCTGAGGCAATCTTGCAGGCATTTATCATGATGAGGAGCTCCATCAGATTGTCATTGATCTCCCCACAGCCACTCTGCACAATGTAAACATCCTCCCCACGAACACTCTCACCTATTTCCACGCTGGGAACAGATGAGAAGAGAGTTGTAGCCAAACACAAATTAAAGCACAGCCATTACCCGTGCCTGCAGAGCAACCAAGGCACTGCATTCCCAAGGGTCTGTGGGTGACAGGGCCGTATCAGCAAGGCTGCTGAGCAGGAACACTGCTGTTTATTTGCTCAGTGGCTATTTTACAGCGCTCACTGATCAGATTTAATGGTCCAGCCAGTAAGGCTAAAAGCACCCAGCTTGTACTCTAGATCTCAACACAAGCTGAGCATGTAAACACCCCAGAGCAGGCCTTGTTCCCCTAGAATCACAAGCACAGCCACCTCTGAAAGAAGCAGTGTACAAAGGAGCAAGGACCACGGCCAGCCAGCAGACAGAGTGGGGTCAAACTGCTACCAAAGCAACACCACAGCCAATTATCAGACTGGGAGTCATAACAGCCATTCAGTGGCTCCAGCAGAGAAGCACTCCAGCATTTCACTCTGGAAAGGCTTTTGGGGTTAATTTCCTCCTGGATGCAGTGCACACTAATCCCTGCTGATGAAGGGCCTGAATACAAGCCAAAGGTCCTGTTTGCCAGCAGCAAAATGCCAGCTCCAGTGCACATATGGAGACACCTGCACCAGAACGAGTGGGAAAGAAACCACTTCACTTACAGAGCCCCTCAGGGTAGAGTTCTGATTCTAATATTTCCTTCTCTGACCTTTCTGATCTCTTCTTCAAACTTTTTCTGATGACTGTTATCTATTTACAGCCTTACTGCTCAATATCCATCAGGGAGCTGCTGTCACCATTACTGCCCACTGACTTAGAGGATGCATCCATCTCTCGAGGAGAGTTTCAGTCAGTGACAACTCTGCTGGGGAAGTGTCTGATTATCAGCAGTAAGCACACAAGTGTCATCTCCAATATTTAAGATACTTATGGTACAAAAAAGCCTATGAATTATTCTGTTGAAACAGTCGTTTGGGGAGGCACCTGCTGTCAGTTTATTGGGGTAAATCAGACGTCTTTTTAAAGTCTTCAAGTCACATTACCTGCTGGCATAGGAACCTGCTGGCCAGCCAACTAGATCGGTAAGAGCAGTTAATAATGAACAATGAGAACAGTGCAAGGGCTGTAAATCAACCTAAACTTTTTTAAACTTCTCTACAACTCCTTGTACTACCTCTGAGGTTTTACAATCAATATCCATGGCAAGAGAAACACAATATTGTACGTCACATGTGCACCCCGGATTTTCGTGGGGAAAAAAAATACTGTTTCCAGAAGGAGTGGGTTGGAGCAATCAAGGTTCTTCATATTATACTCCGCGGTGTATACACGGTTAGTGGATTCTCTAAAGCAAGCTTAAGGAGCTCTGAACAACTTTAAACCTCCCTTTTAGCTTTACGTAGGATGGCAGCAAGATTTTTAAAGCACAGATACGTAAAACAAGGCGAATGTTAGGTTTCAAAGCTTGAGGGGAACAGACTGCATGACTGCAAATGCACCGTGGGATGCACGGAGGTGTGAGCCTCTTCTCTTTCCTTAAGAATTATATCAATACTTTCTAAGACTCTGAAGCTCCTCAGAGAAGTTTAGAGGTACCAGCTACAAGCTAAATACAAAATTATCAAGCCTCAGAGTCATCAGAGTTTAGATTTGAGCATGAAAACACCTAATCAGCGTGAGTGTAACTCCGAGAGGCGCCGTCCCATCAGCTCGCGGATTTGGGGTGGAGGGGGCAAGGTACGGGTGGTGAATTCCACCGCTTCAACACTCGCCACAGCGGGCAGGTCATAGAAATCCTCCTAGCCGAGGAGCCCCGCGCGGCCCCGGGTTCGGGGGAGCCCCAGACGCGGCGGTGGAAGCCCGTGTGGGGCCGGCACCGTGAGGGCCCGGGCCGCACATGGCTCCCGGGGCGCTCCGCGGCCTCGCCCCGCACCGAGACGCTGCTCTGCCCAGGGGGACGTGCGCCATGCACCCGAGCGCTCCGGGACAGCGGGGGCTCGGCGGGAGCGCTCCGGGGAAGTCTCCAAGTACGGCTCCGCTGCTCCGCACCCCGGGCCGGACCGCGCGGCCCCCGAACTACAACCCCCATCATCCACCCGTGCGGAGGCCGCGCGATACCCAGCGCCGCAGCGCCCAGCGGCCTGCCGGGAGCTGTAGTGCGGCCGCGCCCCGCCCCGCCTCACCATGTCTCCTGGTTGCTGAACTTCTTGGTGACCACCTTGCCCAGCTCCAGGCCCAGGCGATCGGCGATCTTCTGGGACAGGTCCTGGTGCGAGCTCCCGCTGAAGATCTTGATGTTGGGCATGGCGGCGGCTACGGCAGCGGCGCCCTTTTTATCCTCCTCCTCGTCGCTCCGCCACGCAGCGCCTGCGGCTGCCGCGCGGGGACCCGCCCGCCTCCTGCGAGGACGCGGCACGTTGGGTGCAGGTCACACCAGTCGCCTCTACGCCGCCATCTTACCCCTTCCCGCCTGCCGCTGCGACCCTTTATAGCCTCCCCGCGCCGAGAACGCGCCCCCTCACTTCCTATTGGCTACACGGCCCCAAGGGGCGGGGTCCCGCTGGCCGGTGCGGCCGTAATGGGCGTGGCTGGGGACGTTTCCTTCTCCTCGAGGGCGAGGGGATGTGACATCCCTCATCTGGTAATTAGTAACAACTCAGAAACAATTTGCTTTGTAAGTCAGCTATCATATTGCTCCTTGCCAGAAGAAATATTCTTTTAATTCTCTTTCCAAGTAGTCCTGGGCAATAGGTTGTGTGTGCATGGGTGATGGGATGAGGTGAGTGTGTTGGCCTATCCATACTCAACCAGTAAGGCTGTAGAATGCTGAACTGCATGTTTTATGCTCAAGACCCTATGTAGGGTCAAGTGTAAAGCCAAGCCATTGGTCGTTTGGGGACAATGTGAATCCCGGCTTGCAAACAATGCTTCATGTGATTTCACTGAGGTTACCCAGAGAACCCATGGAGGAACAACTAAGAATTAGTGTCTTATGATTGTCTTCTCCATCAATAACAATTTTTGTCTGTTCTGCCAAAATACTGTGTGGAAATAAAGTGTGATGCTTTTAGTCGCTACTATAAGATGCAGCAATAACAGAGTAAACCTGTGTTTAAATGAGATTGTTACTGCTTGAGGTCCTTATTCTCCCCCAGCCAGCAGGCACTGCACACATTTTGG